>NW_010329437.1:0-95598 GCF_000700745.2 Antrostomus carolinensis | reverse complement strand
ACTGAAATCGCAATCCTGGAAAAATGAGCCTAAGCGATTCCTGAGAGAATCCTTCCCCTGCTTTCCAGTCAGCCCCAGTTAATATACTAAACATGACATAATATGGTATGGAATATCTTATTGGTGTAACCGTCAATTCTGGGTTTTACACTTTTCTTCTCCACACCCCCCTTCCAGTCCTCTCTTCTTGGAAACTGCCCAAGCAGGGTGTCCTTGTAGTTATCAACATTGTTCTCATAACAATCCTCACTGAAACCAAAACAGAGTGCTTTCCAGCTACTAAGAAGAAAATTAACTCTATCCTAGCAAAAACCAGGACAGTAAGTTACATTTCCTATCTCTGTATCACTTTTATTCATTTCTCAGCAAAATAAAAGATCAGAAAACATTAATAAGAAGGGCAACAAATCCATCATTCTATAGTATATAGAGCAAAAAACCCCTGCTTTTAACATTGTTAAAGTCAAAAAAGACAGACAGAATGAGCTACTAAATATGACATTCATGCCAGGGCAAATAAGGAGAGAGTAATGTTGAGTCTTGAAGGACAGAAGTTAGGGGGTTTTTGTGGAATATAGCCCTTCTCAGGTCTCAGTTTGTACTTTAAGGAGATAACAATTTGGGGAATGGAGATAACTGCCAAACTGGTCATACACGTAGAACCGTGTAAGGCATTTTAGTTAGTGCCACGTGGCATACTAACTAAAGGGACAATGCTACGCGGTATCATTTTATGCAGACTTCATTGGGCAAAAAAGAGCTGAGAAACATCTAACAGGAGAGAGGGATTTCTAGAAATCTTGAGGAATAGCAGGGAGCTTTCGTTCCCTAAGAGAATTGCCGGGAAAGAAAGCACTGCAAAACTGCCTTGCCTCACATTATTAAACTTTTTACTGAAGATCTGGACTGCTGTAATAAACTCAGATGAAACAAAAATCAGCAAAAAGTCAAATAACAATAGATACGCTTGTGTGGTAGAGGGTAGGTAGGTGCATTCATGCTCTGCCATGATTGCTAGTACATGTGAGGTCCCTTTGCCCATACTTCACCTAATCAGATGTCATATGAACAAGTTAGCAAGTGTTAACTGAATGACAGCTGGCTCATAGTGTTGGCTAGGAAAGCTGTTCACCTCATGTAAGCTGAGTGAACACAAGATCAAGAGTGGCCCATCAGACAGAGCAAACTGAGTCACATGTTCACGTCTGAACAGGCCATTCAAACAAGACACATTTTCATACTAAGTCATCTGGGTAATGAGTAACACCAGACCAATCTTGTGGGAGAGGACAAAAAGCTCAGCAGTAGCTCCCAGTGTCATACTATAACAAAAGGACGGACAAAGAGGAAAGTGGTGATCAGTAGCAGCAAACTGAAATTACTTCTGACTGCAATTTTACTGAAACTAGTTTTCAGATAACACAACCAGTGTCAATATTTGTATTTTAAAAAGGGCTTTGAGAATTGAGGGTGATCAAGAAAAGAGCTACAAAACCCATCTGTACTTTGGAGGAAAATGTTCTGAAATAATTGAAACTGTCACTTCATCATGGGTGAAAAATGAAAGGCAACTTGCTCACAGTACAACTGTCTTCATTGTGGAAAAATTAATGAATACTAATGGAGGCCTGAAACCAAAAGGGAAAAAAAAAAGATGTATTCTAGTAGGCAGAATCAGACATCAGACGATGATGTAGAAATTAGGCACAGCTTTTACCTAATACGTGTGCTTTGGATAAACATGTACTAGTCAAGTGTAAATTTCCTCAGACACTGGTTATTCAGGTCAATAGAAGCAGAAGATGGTGAAACATAATGAGTTGCAATATAGGACCATTTAATAGCATGGGCCCATCAGGGTGTGGGGACTGCATTGCAAACAGTGCTCCAGCACTTGACTGCAGTAAGTCTGATGAAACTGGTGCACATGACACACTCCTGATTTTTATGCAGAAGGTGAGCCCAGTTAACTGGATTTATTATGCATGGAAAAATGTCTATATCACACACAACACAGACTCATGGCTCTGGCCCTTCTGGATTATTAAGACAGGTGTAATAGGATAAACAGGAGGTCAACCAGTGTGATCCAATGCTTCCTGCTGTCATTAAACTATATGAGTCTATGATAACATAGCCTAATCAACAGCAAATAGTGTATTTACTACCACAATTGAGATCTGTGAACCTGTTTAGAGTAGGGTAATCAGAACTCCAATATTTGAAATGCTACTCTGGTTTACCTCCTCAATCAAACCTTTTAAGTCAAAATACAATTCACTTGGGGCTACCAGTGATTTCCTGAGCCAGCCGGTTTTGTTAACATGGAGCACTCCAGAGCCTTACCCCCACAAAATTTACTCGGTTGCTAGCTTGTGCTGGTTAGTCCTGTAGCGTATATTCTTTGTTCCAGTATTTTTTGACATGCTAGGCTGAGCCGTTAACTTTTCTTAGTCCAGATCCTCTTTTTGATTTGGGCAAGTAATCATTCACTTATGTTTTCTTCTGTGCAGAAATATGATTGACCCTAAGAGAAAGGGTGCAAGTATCAAAGGTTGATAATAATGTTTTCTGCTCCAGTTAAGCAATGCAGGTATTGAGACATATTTTTCTTCTGTATGCCTTTTGGTGTCTCACGTAAAAGATTTTCACTGTATATGAAATACAGAATAAGTCACTTCCCCGTAGGACTTTGCAGGAAATTATTTTACGTTCCTCTTGAATACTATGATCAATGTCACTTACACTTACTTCCAGATTCTTGCACAGAAAATTAATATAATCTCTGCCTGGTTTTAAGAACACGTCACATTAAATCCATGCAGTTAGAAATCATTTATCCATCAGCCACTGCATGTTATATTTAGATTTTTATGGTGTTCTAAGAAAGAAACATAATCTTGGTTTCCAAATACACAAAGCTTTGAGCCTTTGATCCCACAATCACAATCATTCATGCAGTACTATTGAAAGAGGTAATATAACTTAGTAGTGTATTGTAATTTAATGAACAGGCTTTCACACTGTTAAAGCCTTGCTGCTTTCTATTCTCATCATTTAAATGAACCAGAGCTGGGAGAAACTGAGAAATTACAATATTTGGATGTCTGTCTCATTAGAAAAGCATCTGAAAAACTCAAAATCAATTGAAATTACTGAGAGAAAGACTCCAAATATGAACTACAGTAAGAGAACTGTCAACAGACACACTATGGGCGTTAATCATAAAAAAGAAAATGTAACAAAGGGCATATTTTAGGAGAAAAAATTGGAGTTATGGTCAAAATGAACTTTTTCCAAACAGCATTTAAAAGCTATATCTGAATAATTACAGATGACACATCAGAAAACAATTTACAAGAATTCACATGTACAGTACCTCTAATATTCAACTTCAGTGTTCATTTCTGACACATGTATTTCGACAATATTTTAACACATTTCAACACATTTCAGCTATTTACCACATATGTTATAGCACCTGTTAGGGTTGGTTACAACAAAATACCCATATTACTGTCAGCCAGAATGATCTAATCTTCAGTTCAAATGCTCTGGTCTATCATGCCAGGTACTATTCTAAACCCTTGAAGTATCATGGAAGCTTATATCCCAGGACATACAAACTGTCTTGTCTTTGCCAGATGTAAGTGCTGGTAAGACTGAGGGCTTTCTAAATGTTATAGCAAGATCTTCAATATTTCTCTCTTAAATGGACTAATATAACACATGAGCATATTTTAGATTGATTCAAGAGATGAGAAGAGGTAAGTGTTTTCAAAAGGGAAGAGCTTTCAAAGGTGTCAGCTGTAACTGCTCAATTACGAAGACTAAAGTTTAGACAGAAAATTACTTTTACCCTGAATATTATACTATCTGGCAGCCAGGTACCTTCTTGTCTAGTGGAAACCGCAGCCACGCTGCCAAAGGGCAACTGGATAGAAAGAAGTTCCACAGAAAGCAATGTGTGCAGACACAGTTAAATTAGCAAACGTGAAGATTATGCTTTGGCATGCACTCTTTCAGAGACTTTGGTATCTAATTCCTTAAAATAAGAAAGCATCTGCTTTTACAAAAGATTTCTTATTTTTTCAAGAGCTAAGTGCCTAACTGTTTCCTATAGAGCACAGGAGGAAACAGTGACTGGTGGTACCACAGCACCTTGCAAAGCCCAGTTAGTACAATGATCACTAGGACTCAGTAGCTAGAGAACTTACAGGAAATGTGGGTTTAAATCTCTACAGAGGATGAAGAGGTAAAGGAAACAGGGTTTCCAACACAGCAGATGACCCCTCCAAATACTGTCTTACTATTTAAAATAGAGGATTCTTTCTCTATCTTCTCCTTTACCAGCAGCATTTTACATGGTGATCCAAGTGTTTTTTCTAATGACCTGCTGGATTGGGCTCTCTGAACAGTCAGCAGAAGGTCTGTCTGCAGATGCTGTTAAGTCTTAGAATTCTAACTGTTTAGCACTGTTAACACATATAAATATGGGCACTCACAAATAGTTAAGAGTAGATATTTAAGCACTTATGATAATCTGTGTAGTGAGACATAGGTGCAAAGGGGTTTTTTATGGATCTATATTATCTTGGTCATGAAAATTTGAAATACATTCAATCAAAGTATGCCCCTTTTATATTTCCTATTTCAGCAGAGTCTCCACGTTTTTGAAGTGCAGGTTGTTGGGGTTTTTTGCATAAGACCTAGGGAACAGGAAGAGTCTCTCTGAACGAAATAGTTCATAATTACATTTGTAATTTTTACCTGGTTTGGGTTTCTAATTTGCCACATCAAACTAAATCGTGATGTGTTTCATCAGTAGCACATAATGAGAGCAAGTTGACATACCTGAGTCCATTTCATTCTGTTTATTTCACTGATGTTCACAGATGTGAATGACCAATTGTCTGAAGAGCAACTTTTCTCACAAAAGGATTAAATAGATAATTATATTACTGACGATAACAGTGAAAGGTACAATATATCCCCCCAGAGGGGAAAAAAGAACTTTAAACCAAAGCTTTCAAGAAAACACCTCAAACAACATCAAACTGAATGTCATTCATTAGCTCAGGATTCAATTTTACTCTCACTGTAGTAAATGGGAGCTTTGTTAGTACCCTTAATGGAGGAGGAGTAACAGGTTAGGAAGAAAATACTTCATAGAAATCATTACTGATGCAGATGCTCAGAAGAACATACAGAGCTCTCCTGAAGAGTGGCCACATGTCAGAAGACCTGATCACCTCCTGCCAGTAACAGTTCCAGGCTCTTCTTCAGATTCTCCCTCTCCATTCTCAGTCCCTTGGCTGCCAAAAAGGTTGTTAAAAAGCTCCTTTAAACATAGGTTATTAAATATAGCCAAAGAAACACAACTGAGAGGTTTGACTTTTAAAATCAAACTTACTGGATTTAATATAGGCTGGCAAATTTAATGACCATGAAAGCACTGAATCAAGTTTCTTCAAGTGTGTTTTAGAATATTTCACTGGGTTTAAAAAAAATCAAACTAAGTCTAATGAATGCATGCATGTACTGTGACTATGTGCCACTGCAATTCCAGTCTGTATCTTGTGACAAAATCACTTATAGAGATATTTTTAGAAGAAGCAGAATTGAATTGGAAATATTGGTCTTATTTTCAAGTTCAGAGACTTGGAAAGGATGGATTTGTCAACCTCCTGTCAGTTTACCTATTTGTACTGCATGAAGTAAATATTAAAAATATAATCATTGTGATGGAGAATGGAACCCAGGGTCATAGCGATGCACTGGCTGAGTTACATAATGTGGAAGACTGAAAAGTCTTTAAGAGAATGACCCACCATATCCTGAATAGCCTTTCCATATGAACTATTCTATGATTCATGAGGACACAATGTAGTAATAAATTGCATGAGGAGGAGTTTAATTCTGAATAATTTTCATGTGAAATGACAGGATATTATGGGAGAACACAAAAGGTCACTGAGGACTTAGGATGAGTCTCGCAAACCACTTTATTTTTTTCAAAGGGCCAAAGTCTGCAGAAATAAAGTGTCCATGTAGCAAAACACAGTGACTTGGTTTCTCAGTAGATTCATTTATAGTAGCATCAGTGCCATTTTCCAACACAGTGGAGAAAGAAAAGAGGTGCTGACCAAAGGTCAGCCACATAGGGAGTAACAACATAGTCAAATGGAAACCTGAAGAATGGAGGGCAAACAACATTGACCAATGGCTAGAAGAGTGATCACAAGAGATGAAAAACAGGGAGATGCCATCTGCCACCTCATTCACCCTGTCCTGGATGAATAGGAAGAATCAAAGAACACCAGACACACCATGAGAAACTCTGGTGGTCTGAAGGTGGAAAAACAGCTGCTCCCTCAAACCAGTGGCAAACACTCATAGCTGGAACACTCCCTGCACATAAGAACCATTGCTCTGGAGCAGCCTCAGGCAAGTGTCCCTCTCATGGCAGTATCCTGGTGTGCATGGATATTAATTCAGCAGAGAACAGATGGTTAGACTGGGTAGACATATTAGCAAGAGTTCCATTGTTGTGCCAGGGAAATCTCTTTGACAGAATTACAGCTACCTAAGTTATGAGCCCTTAATAGCTATTTTCATGTCATTTCTATTTGTATTTAGATATGGCTCCTTATTTCTTGTTTTTAAGCAGATGCATAAAGGCTGTATTCAAAACCAGATCCTGGCCCTGAAAAAATCTTTATTATTTCCATAAATCTGTAGCAGGGATTATATACTGTTTTTCTGATACCTGCTTTGTCACTTTACCCTTCTCTTTCTTCCTAGATTGATACTGTTGTCTCCTCACTCTCCTTTGGGCTGCTTATACCTCAGCTTTAGCTGTTGGCTTCAGGAGTAGCCAGGTGGACATTACTGGCCTTGGACTGCATTCTGCTCTGTTCATCCTTTCTGCTGGCACCAGTCACTGCTGTGCTCCTCACCAATTCTCAACCAGTAATCTGCCGAGAGGCATATTCATGGACTCCACACATGATTCAATGTGAATTCTTTGGGAGACCTTTATTATTGGTTACATGATCACTTATATACTCTTAAGCTGCTAACACACACACACATATAAAACTCTTCATTGGCTAAAAGCTACTGTTCACACGCCTGGTTACAATACTTGATTGGATAAATCCACCTGTTCATAAGGCATTCTTTTTTACTTCTAACTAATTAGATTATCTTGTTTTTCTTGCATTCCTTTCTCATGAATCTATTTTTTCACCCCAAGTCAGAACTGAATTGCCCAAGGTCAAAGCCACCTGCAGCTTTGGCTCTTAGAGCGCCAACAGTAATCTAGATTTTAAACTTGCTCAAACTGACCAGCACAGAGGGACATACTGAGGAAAGAAAAATAAATGGTTGTCATGGTGCAGCAGCTTTGCATAAAATTGCCTTTTACTCTCTCATCCCCCAACTACCTGCTTGAATCTGGTGCATGTGAGGTGCTACTTCTCACCTTCATTTGTACCCTTCTTCTGCTGTCAGATTAAGGTTGTGTAAGGAGAGATCCATGAGTACATTTACTTACCATCTAAATGGAGATGACATTAATATTGTTTTTTCTTCCCAATACACTTTTCCTGAGGTCAGTTCTTAGGAGCAATGCAGTCTCTGCATTAAATATCTACAAATGAAGACACACACACTCCTGATACACAATTTCTGACCTGACACATACAGTGCAGTCTAAAATGAGCTTTGTAATTTGTGGGTGAAGACACTCTAACTATCTCAATCTTAGAATTAGAAAGGGGGCAGCTGGAGTCTTTTCACTGCAAAAGATTTTTCAGGGGAATGGTCTTCAATTAGCCAAGAGAAAGGTCTGTGCTGGATTATAACAAAATATATTCTCTTATCAAAAACAGAGTGAAGATAGTCAATGACTGTTTTGCTCAAAACTGAAATACTGGAGGACACAAAGGCAGTTCACAGAAAGGCACTATGAAACATTAGGGAGCAAAAGCTGAAATATATGGAATGAAAAAATGGTATGAAAACAACAGTAGACTATGTTAGGAAAGTGTTAGTAATATAGCACCTATAGGAACTAGATTTTAATAAGCCATAACAGACGGCACCAGAGTTCAAGGGGGACAGAAAAATAAATGTAAAGAGAGTAAGAGCATGAGAACCACCGTCATAAGCCACCTCATATGCATCACATATTCTCATTTTGGTGTACAGAAATATTAGGTAACTTTACTGTATCTAGAGCATTTCTTTATTACAGGATTCCACTGAATCACCATGCAAAATTAACATAATATAGTTAGCACTATGTGCACAGAGCTAGAAAATGAACACAAAAAAGGACATAGGAAGGAACATCACAGAAACGGTGTGCACTGGAAACATGCAAAACATGGAAAAAAAACCACCATCAGAACTATGCAAACCTTTTCAAAAAAAGTGTTTGATAACACTGCATCTGCACTCTTATTTTAAGGTGACATGGAGAATAATATATTTCTAAAATGTAATGTACACTCCAAATCTAAATTGCAATGGTTAGGTAGCTGCAAACTGAAATACTTTCTTTTGTTCCTTACAGTCAGATAAAGGGATAAATCAAGAAAACTTGTCTTTTTTGCAGAGCATGAATGAGCACAGCCTACATATCAGACTTCATCAGAGTTAAAAAAAATATAAAGATAACAATTGAGATCAACTTGGTTTATTCCCTTAAAGATAAGATGCAGAATGGATAGTGATAGAAGCCTTTACTTTATTCTGCATTCCCAGCAACTTATATACTGAAGGTTAAACAGAAAAGAATAAGCTAATAAACAAGTCTAAAGACAATAATGATTTTGGCAGAACAGAAACAGGTCATTTTATCAGTGACAATTGAAAAATACATGTTTCATAGGACCCAGTATAAAATAGTCCTCTCCAGCAAGTAAAATTCATCAGGAAAGCACTTTGACTGAATCATCTCAATCTTCCCTAGATTTTTGTTTTAATAACAGGTACTGAGCAAAGAACTAAGTCAACAAAGGTAGGAAAAAAAACCCCAAACTGCTACGAAAATAGTACATCCTTCCCTAGGATGATGATCTGGACCTTCAGCACTGATTGGGAGAGAAGAGTAGGGTGGTACACAAGACACCACAGATTTTAAAGAAATAAGTGGATCCAGTCTTTTAATAAACATATCTTTTTTTTTTTTTTTTTTTTTTTTGCTCATGTTCAAAGGTTTATGCAGGGATCTCATTTCAGTTATAATGATTATTTTTAATTTTAACCTTGTAAAACAGAGGCAGCCTGCCACAACAGCTTTTTTTATGTGGAATTAAATGTCTAAAGTACAAGTAAAAGCAAAACCAGACCAACAGATATAATGAATGCTTCATTTAATGTTCTCTGTTTTAGCACATCCAGGCTACAGGTAGGGTACAATGCCTTAGAGTATGTCTATGCAGTAAAAAAGGATATGACTGCACCTAATGTAGAAACTGGGAAAATAGCTCTGCAGTGTCTGCATTGGGTGTTGTTAGACACACAGCCGTAGCACCAAGGTATTGTGCAGTTTAGTCTGAAGTATTTACCCCAATTTGGAGAGTTTGCAGCTTGCACTGCACTTCATGCCACAGCAGCAGCACGGCTGAAACTACCTGAGCTGGCAAATTCACAGCTGGGACATTTTCACACAAATTACCATCGTACTTCTGGCTGTAGCATTGGCATTCACACAGCTTCAGGATTTGTACTCATTTTACCTATCTTTGCTTGAATGTCAGAATAAGAAATCTTGTGCCCCAGCTCAAGGCAAGATGTGTGTTTGTTTGTTTTTGTTTTTAATAAATAGGACATAAAGGAGTTAAACAGTGTTTTTTATAATTAAAAAAAGAGACAAAAACTGTAAGTAATTTGTCTCTTGGTGTTCCTGTTCTGTCTTCTTCCTATGTCTAACCTTCTAAGATACCAGGCCTCAGACATCAATCAAATAACTCATGTCTCTGGAGTTGTGTGCACATGTAAACTGTAGACATGGCACAAGGCTTTCGATTGAATGTTCAAGAGGTGTGATAGTAGCTACTGCAGTTACTTTGATTAAACTATATACTAATTTCCAGTCATCTGCAATGAGTATTCACAGGGGAAAAAAAGGTAAAATAGACAATATTTGAAAGACAATCCCTAGACAGAAGAGAGTCACATTGGTATTCAGTTCATTTTTCAGTTTTAGTGGAAATAAACATTTTTTTGAAACATACTTCAATAGCAATTGTTTGACAGGTATTACCCCTTATTTTCACTAGATAGAAAGACAAAGTGATTATCTTTCATGTTGTCTACCAAAGAACTGAAAAAAAAAAACCAAAACAAAACAAAACTATTGCTGAACAGGAATGAAACTGAAAATGGACTATATTTTGATGCTTTTTACCCTTGTGGTGGTTGGGGTGGATTCACCCTTTTTGCTTGCAGCTTGAAGCCAAACACAGCCTGCTCTGTCACCCTCCCCCCCACTTTGCCCAGGGAGTAGGGGAGAGAATTGGAAGGAAAAGGGCAAGGAAACTCACGGGTTGAGATAAAAACTATTTACTAATTGAAATAAAATGATAATTATAACAACAGTGATAACAGAATATACAATTGAGTGCAGTTGATCACCACCCACTGACCACGCCCAGCCTGTGCCAGCCAGCGATCCCAAAGCAGAGACCGTCCTGAAACCCAATTCCCAGAGGAGTGAGCCCGAGCGATCCCCAAGAGAATACCCCCGTCTTCCAGTCAGCTGTGATTGATATACTGATGTGATGTGATACAATATGGAATATCTCATTGGCACATCCAAATGCCAGTTTTGGGTTTTGCTGTTCCCTACGCTTCTCCGTCCCAGTCCTAATGCAGCTGTGAACCAGCCAAACACGGTGGCCTTGAGCTCCAGCAGCAACTAACATCAGTGCTTTTATCAACATTCTTCTCATAACAAGTCTGAACTGAAACACTGAAACACAGCTCTTCTAACTACTAAAAAGAAAATTAACTCTATTCTAGCAAAACCAGGACAACCCTATATGCTTCTTCATACTTGATTGCCATGGGGATATTTTTTGTTTTAAAGTATTTGCCCTTCTATTTTTGTTCAAATTCTAAGATATTTCAAGTGAAAGAGACCTTAGGTTAAAAACCATAAAGTTCCTCGATATACACAGGCAAAATTGATAACCTCCAGGAGAAATGATTGCCTAATTCTTACACAACACAAGCCTGGTTCTAAGCCAACCAGTGTCTTTTTTTCAGGAGTTGTTCCTGAGACGAGACACTAACTTTACAAAGCCACAATATTACTAAGTAGATGGCACATTTTAATATACTGAATATCATGCACCACAAACAAAAATACCAGGTCAGTGTAAAACACATCTATGCACAATCCCTTTCCCCAGCTGACTGTGAAGGAAAGTGAAAGTTGAAAGGATAAAAAATTAAGGTATTCAGGAGGGAATAGAGGTGAAGACATGCAGTGGATAAGTAGAGGTTAGAACATGAAAAAGTAGCAATTTAAGTCTCAAAGTCCCAACCTGCTTCATTAGTAGCTGCATGAGCCCTTTTTAGCTATTTTTAACACGTTTTATAGAGTGAGAAACTAAACAAAGATATTCAGTAGTTCAGGTTTATTTTAAATATGAGAGAAAGTTGAAACTGGCTATTAGTTTAGGAACTGGCACCAACAACTGAGTTCTTGGCAGTAGAAAGGGAAAAATACAAATAATTCACAGAACATAAAAGAAAAAGAAGAGCAAGGGTCACAAATAAAATGGTGACATGGGAAATTTCAAATGGTCAAGAAAATATTTTAACCGTTTCTCAGTGTTCTTTCTTGCCATTTTGTTTCACACCGGGAAGGTTATTTGCATGCCCTTCCACACAAACATTTTTAGAGAAAGTAGATTCTCTAATAGTTATATGTAAAAATAATTAACCCATTCACTGACAGTAACAAGATACTCCAGGATATACGTTATTCTGTTAATAAAGAAAATTTCAGAGAGCTAAACATATCAAGCTTATAAAGGCATGACTCTAAAGGTTAGTGCTGCACAGGAGGACACAGCTTACTGTTGCCTCACGTGGAATACAAGAAGGGATGGGGGCTACAGCAGACTGCACAGGGTGAGTCAGAAAAAAAACACATTATGTGCAAAAAGTAAGAGACTAAAAAGGTATTAACACCTCTGGGTCTCACCTACATTTTTTGGCTGGTGAATTTACCAACCAAGAAACAACATAGAATAGTCCTACAGAGCAGAAAGAACCAGTCAACCCTATCAGTGTCAGAAGATTACTCATAGGCATCCATGAGTAAGAGAACTACAAAGCAACCGCAGTGAGGGCTGTAGTTCCTTGCTGGGTTTTGCAGAGCATGAAAACACCTAACAATTTCCTTCTAATTTGTGATATCTCTGAATCTTTTTAAGAAAACTAGAGGGTTTTGGTTTTATGGTTTTTTTTAGATTTGTGGAAGATTGCTCATGCAAAAGCCAGGAAGCTGCTATGGGATAGACATGTCTCTTGTTAACATTAGACCTAGCATTCCTAGTTTGTATTTTAGTAAGCCCAAAGACCTCTCTGGAAACTTTCATTTCCCCCCTTAGGTCTATTGACTTGGCTAACAATTTGCTTTTTCAGTGCAATGTGTTGCAGTAATCACACTTGGCAATCACAAATGTGGATTAGCACAGCCAAGCGTAGGAAGACAGGGTGCAGTTTCCTGCCCAGCCTCAGGCAGAAAGGGACATTTTGCACAGCTGGCATTACAGATGTTTGCAAAAGCAGCACAAACATGCAAAAGGCCCCACAGGCTTTATGTTTTTGACACATCCCAAAGTTCAGTCTAGTTGAAGTGCTTCCTTTTGCCAAAAGAAACTGTACAATAATTGGGGGGGAAAAACCCCCACCACGTATTAAGAAGCCCACAACATTCCATTTAGCAGCAAACTAAAAGTTGTGTCAAAAGCCAGATCAGCATCTGTCATTGCAACTATATTTCCTCAAAGAGAAGGAAAAAGTATTTTGAGAAATGCTGAACAGCTTGCAGATTTCCTTTCCGATAATCATTCCCTCTACTCTCTTGTCTCTAAGTAACCTCAACCTTATCAAAACAGAGAGCATCACTGGCAAAGGATCTTCTATATAGTGGATGTAGTTCTGCATGTCTTGTAAAGTGATCCTGAATTTACTAGAAATATTTTAGCGAGGAAGAGAAAAATATAGTTCTAGTTAGACTGATGACTTATCTTCTTCCTTGACAAAAAGACTGCTGTTTAAGCCTGTCATCCTTGCTTTCTGCCTCTGACCCATAATTAAACTCTTCTATTATTTCCAAAAAGGAATTGCAAAAGTTTCATCTGAAATTTGCTTGGTGTTAGACAGACAGCCTTTCCATTATGAAGGGACATAGGTTTTGCCTATAGATATTCCTCTACAGAGCCAAGCATGCCACATGCATCAGTAGCCAATCAATACTGGATGCTTTAAAGACAGACATAAAACTGAAGCCGATCAATGCTTTTTCATTAAAACATTTTTTAGAAGAATAATAGTATTTTGGTAAGAAATCTAGTTCTCAACTGAAAAATACAACGATGCTTTCACTAACAACAGTAAGTGCAAAGTAGTGTCTTTAGTCAAGGAAGTAAAGGTGAGGGAAAGGTAAATAGACAAAAGAGTAGCTACAAACTGTGGGGATACTTTTTCTGGGAATTAATGGAAAAGGGGAGGAAAAATTTTTGAAACTATCCTGGAACGAGGGCATTTCTAGACCAGTTCTCTACTAAGCCCATCATGCAATTAAGCAGTACTCCTGGTGCCAAGTGTTTGTCAATAAACTCTCTAGAAGCAATACCTGTAATAAAATTTATTAAACCATTAGGGAACTACACTTACTCTTCTTTCCTGGCCCAATTGTTCATATACATTAACTTGCCATAAAGAAGAGAACATTTTTACACACTGAGAACTAAAGTCAGAGAGTATGTGATTTCACTAACCCACATTTTGAAGTGGAAAGCGCTTAGTGAATTACTCAGCTCTTTAGAAAAATCAGCTTCAGGTTTTACCAGCTGAAACATTTTGCATGTGACAGTCTCAGAGTCCTTATCCAGTCTAGGTCCTTACACATGATACAGCAAGAAACACATACATTATTTTCCATTAATCCCTTTTCTAAGGTTTTTGCAGCAGATTTTAATATTTTCTTCTGCTTGCTGCTCCATGGGCATGCCACCAGCCAATGGTTATCAAAGATGTGCACTACCAAAATACCCTCTTAAATCAAGGTCACCACAGCTGTCATACTCTACATAATCAGGTAGCTATGACAAGATAATCTGCCCAATTATCACTCTTAAAATCTTCTCAGCTACATTTGTGCCTGTCAGGTTTTGTACTGCAGCACAATATCATTGATATCTCATGAATGAAAAGAGTCATTGGATAGATAGGAAAGTTCTCCCCAGAAGTGGTATTGCCAGCCAGATGTGTAACCACCACTGCCACCAATCTGCTATTAAAGTTTCCAATAACTGGTGTCCTTTGATTTTGCTATGCTGCTGTAACAGGTCTTTACAGAGAAGCTATACAAAGAAAAACTTATCTGGACTTCAGTGATTTTAGGGTCTGGCTAAAACAACCCTAAGCAATAAATATTCTTTACTTCTGCATTTATTTTACGTGTGAGAACCAACAATAATCAGAACTTCAGGGAAAAGGAAAGTACCAATTTCTTTTCCTTGACTTTTTTTGTTTGGTTTTGGTAGCATTTAAAGTTCCATACACAAGGTTCAGTGTGAACACAACCATGAGGCCCCACCTATTCTCCTCCTGGCTGATAAAGAGAACAGAGAAAAAGTAACAAACTCATGGAATCATTCAGATTGGAAGGGATCTCAGGGGGTCCAGCCTCCTCACAAAACAAGGTTAACATTGCATTGCATCAGGTATCTCAGGGTTTTGAAAACCTCCAGGGTGATACACTCCACAGCCCCTCTGTGCAACATGTTCCGGTATCCAACAATTCTCACAAAATAAAACAAAACACAAAACCACCTTATATCCAGTCAGAGAGTCCCTTTTCATTTAATAAGCACTGTCTCCAATTCTCACACCATGCATCTCAGTAGACTAAAGACCTTTCAAAGGGAGAAGTCAAGAATAAAATTTTGTCAGCTTCTTGTGCGTTTTCATGAAGACTTATTTAGGACTGCACTATGTTTTGCATTTATTCCCCACTTCCAACAAACTCCCTAAAGTGGTATGTGATAGCTTCTTTCTCCTTGCTTTCATGTTCTCTGCCTGCTTCCCCATTAATTCCTTGCTCTGCTTTTTAACTTTTCTCCACAAGATTTTAGTTCTAAGCATACTTCAAATTAAGCACTCATTCAAGAACAGACTGACTGGGAGTGTTTAAAACTGAACAGTGCAATCCCAGCTTTTCCCTGTTTCTGTTCATGTAGACCTCCTGAAAAGAATATCCAGTTCCTACACTTCAACTTTCTGTGACAAGGCAACATAGAGAGGACCCAGAAAACAGCTGCTGTATTGACTAGAGCTGATGTTTGCCATCTCCTCGTTTCTCTCTGATAACATAACCTGAGCCATGAACCATTTCTTTTTGGTCTTCATTTAATGAACAAGGCCATCATCTGTAGGCCATGTACATGCTTCTGTGTAGAGATTTATAATGCATTGAAGTAGTGAGTCAAGGAACTAGATTGCTTTTAATGTCCTTTCAAAACAATGGAGCAGCTCACCTCCATTCCCATCCCCTTTTTCCAAAAAGGATAATGTGAAAACCATCTCAGCTTTGGTCTCTGAACTCCTTTTATTTGCCTAAATAGTATTAAAGGAACAACAACAAAAAACATTCAATAAGTGTGTTCTTTACTAGCTTTAGCACACTTTTCCCTTTAATTTTCTTCTAATATTTTTAGTTTGGTGTCTTCTACAGTATTAAGTTTTTCTTTCTCTCAAAGGTGCCTGATCTTTCTGAATGTAATACCATTTTCCCTTCAACTTGATCCTCAGTTGCTTACAAGAGTGTCTTTTGATGTCTCAGACCTTTTCTTTATGGGCTCACCTTTCCTTCTGCTTTTATTTAGACCTATTCAACCAACACAAGTCCAAGCCCATGTTATAAAAAGTGTAAAACTTAAAAAGCTTAATTTTGCATGTTTGAATTATGCTCTCACTTTCTCTGGAAAAGCTAAGTAAATATGTCAGATAACTAGGCATGGACTAGACTAGATCTAATACACCTTTATACATGCATAACATGTTTTTATGTAAATATGTAAGTGTATGTGATATCAGAGTTGTATTGGTTATACCCAGGTGGCCAACAGCTGGAAAGACTGAGGCCAGAATGAAGATAAGCTCCAGGTTTCCTGAAATCATAAACAAAGGCATGCATGTATCTACATTTCATGGGGCCCTGACACTATTTTATTGCCCTAGGCATCACTAGAAGTGTACACACTGAGACAGCAGACTTTCTATGTGTTTCTACCATTACTCTCTCTAACAAGCATGGTCTTTGAATATACTGCTGAACAAGGACATACGTTGCAGCAAAATGAGGACTGTAGATTTTATATCAGAAGAGATATAACTCCACAGTTTATTAAAAGTGCCATACTCCACAACTTAGTAGTTAGTTAAAATCAAATGCAAACAAATTTCTGGGCAGTAAACTTGGATTTTGATAGTGAGACTAGATATTTCACAGAGTTTTCAAGTATTGGACATTACAAAGAATAACTCTAATTATTTTTACATATATTTTCAAATTTCCCTTCCATGTTTGCATCAAATATCTAAGAAATTTTGAGAAGCCTTTATCCAATGACTGTTTAAAAATAAAATGCTTAAAAATTACACAAAGAGAAAACAGAGGGAATCCTGTGCACCGTGGCTGGAGTCCAAAGATCCACGTTGCCCAACCAACTGCCTGAAACACCAGACTATGGCAGGCCATGCCTTCCGGTATAGTTAGAGGGATTTTTAAATTCTTTCCCCTCCAGTGGCCCAGCTTGTCAGGAGAAGTGGAAAATGCTGCTCTTCAGTGCAAGTGGCAGCCTGGCATCTAGGGCAAGCCCTAGGGGGTGGGGAGTACTCTCACACTGAAGAGAGGAACAGAGCCTGTGCCTCCTGTTTCCTGGTTAAGGATTACAACCATTAACTTACTGGTAATCTCCTGTTACCAGTAAGCTGTCTGGGAGGTGGTAGGTGCTGACACACACACCATTGCACCTTTCCAGATATATCTTGTCCATGCATTCAGCAAGCTCGGAAGTCACACTAGGATAGACCACTCTGCTCAGCATCCCAGTCCCACTAGGGCCGGGAGGCAGGGATCTCGCTGCTTGGAGAGGAGCGGCTCTGGCTGTAAGACCAACACTGACTTCTAACACTGACATCAGCAGAACTTGGCACTTCTTCAGAAACAGAATTAGCAAACTGAGATATTTCTGGGATTACCTCGCCACCAAGTAGAGGTTTTTAGATCACAGTCATGGACTCCAACATCCCTGGTTCACCTCAATCCTCTTTTTAGTCTTTCCTATTAATATAAAAATAAGCTCACGCGGCTAACACGGATTGTGTTTCATAATGTACACAACATATTTCTAGACACTTAAAATATACAATCAAAAAGAAATACTGCACAGTAAAGAAAATAAACTCCCATAAAGAATCTTCGCTTACAAATGTGTCATCACCCCATTTTTCCAAGGTACCTACAAATGAGGGAGTCTGCTGATTTCAAAAGCACCTAAGCATGTGTTGAAATCAAGGAGAGGTATATGTTGAATATACTAGTTTTAAATATACATACCTTGAATACACAAATGATAACTGCTATTGATAATTCATTCAGTATTATAAATTTTAACCCATTCCCTACTAGTGTAAGAAGGCAGAGCTGAGACAAAACTTTATGCTTAAATGTTATTATTGTTTACCCTTTCTTTTTCCAAGTTTTATTCCATGAACACTAAAATTGTAGTCACCTGTTATTGACAGTTATCTGTCAATACTGTATATTTAGAGGAATAAAGGCAGCTGGGATATACATTATACACATTGAATATATTTATCCAGTTATGTGCTGCTTATATTCATGGCTAACAAGTGTGAAGTCTGTAGTGACTACATTGTTTTGTATGGTTCCAAGCAGATAAGAAATGGCATCATAATTCCCCAGTCTAGCACAGGACAGCAACATGCCTGGTCACCAACATGTAAATGAAACCAGCAGCATTTGAGGGTTGAATTAAATGCCATCCTTTGTGTCTCTGATATCTCTTTTAAGACCTCCACAAAGCTTCATTCTGAAGGTTTAGCTTAAAAAGCTGAAAAGCTGAGCGGCCACCCAGGCTCTGGTTTTATTGCACCTCTCAAAACCTGACAGGCAGGTTTAACCCTACGTCTCATTCTCTGCTGTGGGGTATTCATCTGGGTCCCTACCAGCAGCAGGCAGAGACACACATTCAGGGACTGTGTTGTCAGAGGCCAGAGCAGCCAGGGACTTAGGAAGCACAAGAACAATGTTGACACACTGGTCTGCTGAGCCTAGATCCTCTCCTCTGAAAGCAGCCAGCTGAAGATAGTTGGGGATTACTTTAAAAAATGTTCCATGTATATCTCCCTATGTAGTTAGCCTTCTGAGTCTGCATCCAGACCAGACAGGATTTTTAGTCACCAGTTAAGCTATTCTTTATGATTTCACAGAGTCACTTTAGAAACTCATTTATACTTCTAACCCTTGCAAGGTTGCACAGGGAATGAATTCACAACATAATGGTACATTGTGTGAAAAACTACTTAATTTAATTTTAAATCCAGTCATTCCATTGGCTGACTCACATCCTTGTATTTTGAGAAACAGTGATTAAATTATTTCACACTCTTATTCTTTGTGCCAGGCCTGACTTTACAGCTCTTTATGATACTCTGCCTTTTTCCAAGCAAGAAAATGTGAAGTTTTACCTTCTTCAGAACATATTCCCTGCTGCTGACCAACCTCATTGCAATTAATCTAGACAAGTTATGGAAAGAATAGTGTTAATGTGATTAAAAGCAAAACCCGAATAAATGTTACATCCCAAATTTTGACTTCTCCCTTCCAGAGTCTTGAAAAAGCCAAATAAAGTTTACACTCAGGCCTTGCACACTAACAAACAGCTGGGCTGTCTGTAACTTTTCAGGCAATCTTGCTAAGGTGGCCAGAAGCAGCTCTGATTCCAAAAGTGCTGTGCTGTCGGAAGGGATTATTATATTAACCTCGGCACAACACTTTCAGATCAGAACTGGCTTAAGGCAAAGTAGAACGCAAATTGCTGGAAAGGCTGGGTAGGCAGGTGGCACGGTGCATAAGGTAGGTGATGGCAGAAGGGCAGGAACATCCCTGATGTGAAGAAGGAAACAGTGCACAGGGGAAAGCCCATCCCTGTGGATACACAGGCAGCGTGTTCCTTTGGAGAGAGAGGGAAGAGAGCTGCACACAGCCTTCAAGGTGTGACCTCAAGGAAACAGCTCCACAATTAGGACCCACAGAAAAAAAATCTGCCAGATGTTTAAATAAGAACAGTATTTTTTTTCTAAATTAATTTTTTTGTTGTTTGTTTTATTTGGCATTTCATAATCTTTCTGTAGTTTTTTCCAAGGAATTACAATAATTCAGTGTTTACTGTGAGGAAATAATGACCTTAATAAACAAAATAAAATAATGTTACTAAGAAATCTAAATAAGGAGATCTGAAACCTCAGCATTTCTGGAAAGGAATTTGTGATGTATTATCAGAGTTAGTCAGATAAAAAACCCAATATAAAAGGAGTAAGACTGTTTACAGTTTACAGAACTACTTAAGTATTTTGTCTCTGTAGCCCTGTATAGCTAGATATTAATGAACAAACGATTGTACATAAAGTTATTTTCAATTAAACATAACATAATGATATGAATGCTGTAATGACATACTAGTAGTTATGCTTCGGTGCTAAAGAGCAATAGTTACTTTCTGAGTGCTTATTTAGTTCAGGTGAGGTCACACTGCCTGACCCTTTGCAAACCTACTATAATTACTCAACACTTCACTGTTAGCCTACTATCCTCATTAAATTAAACACTGACTAAAAATAAGGGACAGTAAATGTTATATCAGAATTCTGGAGATGTGTGTTGAGTTCAGCTTTTATGGTTTACGAAACTATAAAATTTCCTTTAAGGGCTTTCTTATTTAATATCTTATCATTTGTGATTTTTATAAATTTTACAGGAATATGTTCTAGTAATATTTACAAAGGTTTAGTTGTGTAGTATTTAACCAGTTAATCACTGTTAAATTAGTCTTTATAGTATTACAAAGACATACAACTTTTTCTAGGACACCCCAGTTTGCTGGGAGGTAGCCAAGTTGCATGTTTGGGGTTTTTTAAACACATGATTACATGCATGCTACTGATATAAATGGAATTATACCTAAACTAAGACATACAGAGCTGAAAAAAAGAATTTGACTTAGTATTTATGCATACTTAAATTGCTTAATTATTATATTACCACGATTAAAAATGTGTGCCTTATAGAATAGTTAATTTCACTACGAAAAATCTTTTGCCATCATTATCTGCCTTGGCGTTACTGCAGTTACTTGTATTATCATTTTACAGTTACTTGTATTATCATTTTAACTGCTGTATAATTAAACTTGTTTCATTTGTCAGCAAGTTCTAAATTCTTTAATAGAAAATAATAAAAGTATAATATATTGTGACTAAATATATCTATATTTCAGTTAAAATTTATTTCAAAATACATCTTCCATAAAAAGTAGGGGGAAAAGCGTTTATTTTTGTAAGCTCAAACCCATGGTCCTTATTTAACAGTGCTGTTGTAATGATAATTGACTTTAACTGCTTCATTTACAAAGAAAACCCAACAAATGAACAAAACCCTACAGGGGCCTCAGCAAATATCTAGTTTTATTAAGTAAATAAGTACATTGAAGCTAAAGGAATTACCTGCATGCAAGATTTAGGTAGGCATTGAAGTGTTGCCAAAGCTACAAGGCTACAAATCAGATGTTCACCAGGGCAATACACAGTGAAATGTTGCTTTAAGGGAAAAAAACCTAAATATATTCTGTTGGGGTTTTTTTTCACCAGAAAAAAAGACTGTAATAGCAATAACGACAGAGGATTAGGAATTCCTGACTCTGAGAAAGTGGGAGCATATTACTGATGTCCTGGAAATGCCTTGGGACTTCACAGTATGGTGCCATTAATGAACCTCAAAGCAACAAGACACAAAACTGCTCTTCCAGTTATTAATATGGCAACAAGGGATATTATCACGGAGAAATTTATGTTGACACAGCAGAACACTTGTTTGTCATTTAAAATTGAATATTTCAAGACCTTGTAGTTTATTAATATAATTTAATATTAACTCTCAAGTCTGGATTCTCTTAAATTCCATTGAAAACACTGACATATGACAGTGCTGTCTTTTTATGGAAACAACCACAAGACCAGAGTAAATATAATGTGATGATATAGGATCCTACACACTTGCAGTTGGAAGTTGGTTTTTTTTTGTTGTTTTGTCTGTTTTTAAAGACTGGACTGAGCAATTCTGCAAGTAGAGTCCAAATCCTCACCCTTGACTTAACAGCTTACTTGAATACTCAGTCTGATGAGACCAAACTCCCTAAATTGTTAATAAAGGTGTCAATAGATTTCCTGACAGGAATCTCCTTTCTGAAGAAATTCTAATAGATTTTTTATTTTAAGTCTCCCTTCAAACACTAGTCTTTTTCCCAAGGAGCAATGATAATAGAGATAGTTGAGCTACTTTATTTCTTACTGTATTCTGTAAAGGTGGGCCTCAGCATTTATCAGCCCAGCAATCAGTAGGACTTTACATCACGTAAAAATTTTGCACTTACATCTAAAGCTTATTGGTGAGCATTCACAGAATATACAGAATATATAGTTGGATAGTATTTGTAGCTGTTTTGACACAAACAAAAGTTGTTTTACAATGGTATTCTAGATTTGACATCAGCATTCCATGTTATATTTGAAATTGTCAAGGGGAGCTGTCCAAACTCCAATGGTCTGAAAATGAAGGTGGTATTCACTAGCTTTTAAAAAATAAAGGAAACACTGTCAAGGGGAGCTGTCCAAACTCCAATGGTCTGAAAATGAAGGTGGTATTCACTAGCTTTTAAAAAATAAAGGAAAAAAAAAAAACCCAAAACCACACAAAAAAACCACCTGACCAATAAAGTGTAAGATCTGAGGTCAGATCTCAGAAGGAGTATAGGCAAATATGTGTATTTTGTAACTATTTTAAGCTGTTTTGTATACTATTCAGCCTTAGTATTTATTTTTAAGCAACTAAAACTAAGGTGAAAAATAAAGTAGAAAATTCTTCTTTGACTTACCAAAGCAGATTTGAATTCATACAATATATGTAGAGAAGTCATTAGCTGGTTAGATGGTTCAAAAGGCAACCATTTTTCTATGGTTTATTTCAAAGTCTTTAAACCAATTTTATAATTCTTCACAGTAGCAGTCTTTAAATTCCATTTAAAGAATCCAAGTTAAGACACTATCAAGAATAAAATGTATTGTATATACTTCTGTACCTATGCAGGTTAATTTTGTAACTGGAGAAGGATTTTAGCCTTCACTCTGTATCTTGACTTAATTTAATTGGCTTAACTTTGCTTGTTTGTCTCTCATGAAAAAAATCACACTATAACCTCCCTTCTTTCATAGTCTGTTAAGTAGCTTTATAGATCATATCAATTTTGTATTGCATATCATTTGCTCACACCTCTAATTTCTCATTTTATTAATTCTAAAACTATTAATGTAGAATATGTTTCACTTTGTGGTGTAGATCATTATTTATATGAGCATTTTTTAATGTTTGAGAAGTTAATCAGTCATTTACAGGAATACTTAAAAAAAAAAAAAATCCTTTCAGCAAACATGTCAGGTGTTCTTGAAGCAGAATTTGATGACTCCATTATAAATTTTTCCTTGACAGATTTTGTTGTTAGTTGCAAAAGCAAGTACTCACACATGAACCCCACTCCCAGTACTGTGAAAGAACATACACATTATTTTCATTGCTGACATAAAGTTGTGATGGTTGCCACTTTTACTCCAGAATTACTCCTTTGTTCAGCTGTGCTTCTAGTAATAAGTTACTGATATAAAGACAAACACCTGTCAGAATTTGCTTCCTGAGACAGCAGTAAAACCATTTCTCTTTCTCCTTCTTTGCAGTGAGCTGCTTCAAAGTTATGAAGGCACAAGGATAGAATGAGTGAACATCCTAGAACTATAATTTCAAAGGTTATTTGTCAACAACAGTAAATGAAGACAATGGAGTAACTGTTGGTATTCTTTACTACTAATACCAAATTAATACCAATGTTAAAACTTATTATAAATTGAACAAACACACAAGTTAGGAGTAACAGACTAATTTTAACTTTGTGACTGATTTGCTGGGAACTCAAATCTCTCAGTACTCTAGCTTTTTCTCCCATGAAATATATCTGGTTGTTCATGCCTAATTTTCCAGACTCCCAGGTTAGAGGGGTTTTGGGAAAGTCTGATTTAAAAATTAACTTGCAACACATTCAAAAAGATGCTATCCATTTACTGAAGTTTTCTATTTCCTTGCAGGGAAAGCTCTATAAAAATGTAAACTAATGCTGCATTCAGGAATTCTGCATAAATGCTTGGACAAGGAGTAAACTTAAATAGATACCTGTTGCCTACCCTACTACCAGATTCTGCAAGAGTAGTGCTACAGTCTTCTTTTTGTAAGCACTCCCTTCACCACTCCTTGCAAACTTAATTATCTTTAGGATTTATAGCAAACATAACCCAAGTTCTTTCTGTTACTTGGTTTTATACAAAACATTAAGTGGTTTGTGCTGTGCAGAGACTGCTAAAAAAAATAAATAAATAATTTTGTAACAGCTTTTGTGTTTGAAAACATACTGTGACACAGCTGAAGTTACTGAAGAAAGGGACTTAAGGTAACTTCAGTTACAGTATTTTTTCATACGATATTTTGTTTTTTCATTAACAGTAACTGATGGAACACAATGCATCCAATAAACGATAATACAGAATTCCTTTTTTGTCTGGTTTAGTTTAAAAGTTTAGAAATAAAGCCTTTTGACCAACCATTGACCTTTATTAATCAAGCTTATCACCTCTCAAAAAGTTGGGAAAACACCAAAAAAACCCTGGCCTCTGAAATCTTACATATGGTAATCCTCTGACTAGAAATGGAAGGGAGCTATCATAAAGGGGTTTTGTTTGGGTTTTTTTTTCCACTGTTCCAGACAGTAAGACATTGAAATCCTCAAAGCTATGTATTTTCTGAACTTATGGAAAGATGGAAATAAATCTGAAGGGATTCTTTAGTTATGGCAGTTGTGGGAAAATGTTGCATCATGCTCAGATGAGAACAATCACTATGAAAATTCAGAAGAATTATCTATGAATTTCCAGTCAAGTGAATGTCAGTTCCTGCCCAAAGTAAGGGAATTGTTTTCCTTCTTCATAGTAAAGTAGAAAAACTGCTTACTGGAACTGAAGATTTGGGGCAGGGAGGGTGGGGGAAGGAAAACTGTCAAAGTAAAATGTCATGACATATCTTTTGGAGAGGATGGGAAAAACAATGACACAAAATAAATCTAATCATTCGTGCCAAATATATGCTGCTTCATATAAATTAAATATACACTTTAACACAGAAATAATCCCCTATATTAAACGTTTTCCCTGAATTATACTTTGCTGTTACTGTGGAGTCATCATCAAGCTCTTTTTCTGTTTAAGCCTTCTCTACAACTAACTAGGGTTTCAATAAAGTTTTTTTCCAAGTGTTCCATTATAACCATTCAGACTCCAGATCCATTCACAGAGACATGAAGGAAGCAGTATTTTAGACACTCAGGACATCTAGGTGAGTGAGGCAACTGTAACACAGGATCTATGGGAGGCTCTCTGGTCTGGCAGCTGGAACTCAGTAGGATAGCAGAAGACATTAAAATTGCAAAAAACACCTATGTCTAGGCACATGATATGATCCCCAAATAGCAGCCACTGGTAAGCAGTACGTGCACAGTCTTCATGAACCATGATAAAATGCAGGATGATCTTGAAAGCATCTCTTACTCCTATTTCATCAAATGTGATGTTAGCTTAGTCCCTGGTAATATCACGACATGGCATTTATTTGACATTTTCAAATCGTCAGTTTGAATCTCCAAAGCAACAATGGACACATCACCCTTCAACTTACTGCAATTTACTTCATACACCATTGGTCTTTTTTTTTTTTTTTCCCCTTTTTATCATGATGCATCACACCTTCAAATTCGGTGCCCAACATGTTACTGCTCCCCTTCTTATTAAGGTAGGTGGGAGCCAGCATAGTCCACAGCCTTTACAGCAATTTGCACATTGATATAATAGTTCCCAAAGCTCCCCTGATGCTACAAAATATCCTACATATATAAACTAAGCTTGTCAAAGTTTCTCCCATCAGTCTCAATCCTCTCTGTGATGACCAGTAGAGAGGTCCAGAAAGACATGTAGTTAAAGTAGAACTAAATAAAAATCAGTACCTTTGTTGGTGCTTTAAGAGCCGAAGCTGCAGGTGGCTTCAGCCTTGAGCAATTAATTCCTGACCTTAAGTAAAAAATAAAACAAAGGTGACAAACAAGCAAGAATGCGTATGAGACAAAATAAGGGATGATTTGTGTGCTGTAATTAGTAACCAGTCAGAAGTAAAAGAACGGCTCATGAACAGGTGGATTTATCCAATCACATCAATTGTTTAGGCGAGTGTTTGATAAGGGGTAACGAATCAAAAGTGAAAGAATGCCGCGTGCTTGGGGCGTGCTGGAGGGAAAAAGGATATATAAGCAGCGCAAAGCTTCAGTAAAGTGCTGATGCCTGAACACATCTTGGTGTTGGTCATTTCATCTGCCGCATACCTTGTGTGGCAGTAGTGGGAGCTAAAGAACTCTGCCATGTCCAGAAAGATCTATAGAAAACCTGACATGAAAGGACATGCATGACTGTATGTATGATGTTTGTATTTAAGAAAGCAAATAGTTCACCTGCATCTAACATTTCTTTTGTGCTCTAAACTTTAATAAGTTTGCAAGCAGTTGCAGAAGGATCTCATGAGGATGAGAAAACAGGCAATAGAATAGCAAATGAAATTCAGTGGGTGAACAGGGAGTGACTATTCACTGCTGATAACTGAAGTACTAAGGGTCATCGGATGAAAGAATGTCAGGTATTTGGCTTAAAGCAAGCTGAACTAAGTATTCTTTTAATAGAGTGTAACCAAACAGCCTGGTTACATTGAGATTTTCTGGAATATTACAAATGTGTTCAAAAAAGGCTTAGGCAAACTAATGGAAGAAGACTCCATCTTCAACAGTGAAATACAAAATTATATCAATACTGGCTCAGGAAAACATTATAGTAGTTTACCAGAAATTGTATAGTGGATTTATTATGAGGGAGCAGTCAAATTTACTGCAAACAACTTTTCATTGTAAATTTGCAGCAATCCACCAGGATAATGTCTGGAAGTAGGTGATATTCTGAATTCAAAATCTAAAGTGCACAACTGGTCTTATAATTAAAACCATGTTACTTTTGCTCCACAACTGAAATGAACAGCAGGGGATTTGAAAAACCTCATCAGGACTCTGATTCCCACAGAGTGAAGGTGAGATAATTTGAAGGGGTGTCAGGGGGAAATTCTGGGATATTATAAAACCTTTTCCCTTTATGGTTCATATGAATTTTGCACAGGACACAGTTTCTATAAAAATTAATTCATAGCCCAGTACCCAGGGCATTATTTTGAGAATCAAGATAACTTTGTCCTCCCCTTCTTAACTCTGCTGCTGATTTACTGCATAACTCACACACATCCTTCATGCTTTAATTATCTCATCTACAAAATAGAGATAAAATATTTTACAAAATCAGCCACTTTATTGAGATCTATGAATTAAATGTTCATTTACTGATCATCAGCCTATAAAATGAACCTGACAGAGCAGCCCTATTTGGAGACAATGGTGGACTAATTTGAGTAATCTGGCAGAGGTTAACAAAGAATGATTATACATTAGAATTGCTCTAAGAGGTGTCTTTTTCTGAAGTCTCTGTACGTTGCCAATGTCATTTTCCTGATGACCCTCTTTACAAGATTTCTAGAAGATTATTCTCTGAGCTTTCAATGAAGTTTAGCTTAATACATACATGTTCTTTCTCTGGAAAATGGGAAGATGGTAAAGGAAAGAGACTGTCAGGACAGTCTCTGTTGAGAAAATGGTCATACTTGCATCTCATTTCCACCTGATGTCTCATTGTCCATGCTTTCTTAGGATGATGGTAACTTGTCTGAAGTAGCTTTCCAGTATTAGATACTTGAATACTACATAAGCAATGCCTTTTTTGATCAAGGCCTTGAGAATACTTAAGTGTCAAGGTCTAAGTTTGTATGAATAACAGGATTTTGTCCTTTACCAAGCTCCTAGGCAATCTATGTAATTTTTTTAGCTACTAAACGTAATATTTTAAGTCCATTTGTATGCAACAATATATTTTTAATAGTTTCGGTTTTTCCTAGTCTGCATTTCTGTCAACCTAGATCATATTAATACTCCATAGCTCTAACTTTAGTTGAATAATGTGAGACTACTGGTGGAGAACAGGGTTGCCTTCCTGATACTGGATTTACATTTGTGCTGGTTTTAATTGGGAAAAAGTTAGATTTCTTCATAACAGCTAGTATGGAGCTATGTTTTGGATATCTGCTGAAAACAGTGTGGATAATGCAGAGATGTTTTTATTATTGCTGACCAGCGCTTCCACAGAGCCAAGGCTTTTTCTCTTCACATCACCTCACCAGCAAGGTGGAAGGGACACAAATCAGACAGCTGACCCCAACTGACCAAAGGGTTATTCCAGACCATATGATGTCATGATCAGCAATAAAAGCTGGGGGAAGAAGGAAGAGGGCATGTTCAGAGTGATGGTGTTTATCTTTCCAAGCAACCGTTAGACATGATGGCGCCCTGTTTTTCTGGAGATGGCTGAACACCTGCTTGCAAATGGGAAGTGGTGAATTAATTTGCTGTGCTTGTGTGTGTGGATTTTGCTTTCGCTATTAAACTGTCTTTGTCTCAACTCACAAGTTTTCTCACTTTTACCCTTCTGATTCTCTCCCTCATCCCACTGCAGGGGGAGTGAGGAAGCAGCTGTGTGGGGCTTAGTTGTTCAGCCAGGGTTAAACCACAACAACACTACAGCAGATCCCTCTAGATTTTGCCAGTTGCCTATGCCTTGTATACAAATATCAGAGAGTTAATATTGCCTTTACATACCCCTGTATAGTATTATTTAGCTTTCTAGGAGACAATTCATTCTTTCCCCTGTACTCTGACAAACACGATTAGCTGGGTCATGCAACCCTGCTGTGTTGAAACCTGTTGCAGGGTGTTTCCAGTTAAGAATATTTGATTGTAGAACATGTATTTACCCACAGATTCTGTGTGATGTGTGTACTTTTAGCCTGCAGGACACTGGAAGAATCACGTTACAATGAAACAAACATATTACAAAACCCAGTCAGATTATGGTCACATGTCACCTCGAGGCATGTTGCTTACGCCTTCATAAAAATATAAAAACAGGAAGTTTGAAAAATGCAGTATACCCAGGAGTGGTTTATGTATCCCTAGAGATAAGGGTAGAAAAAATATATCATTCAAAGTCCTGATATACCTATCTATCAAGATGACCCCTTTTTAGATATAGGAACATACCAGTGTGAAACAGTCAACCATAGTTCAAATATGATTATGCAAGTGTGTTTATATTTCATAAACTGTCTCACATTTCATTTGTCTCATAAGTAGAAAAGATAAACTGTTAATATACTATGTCAGGACAATACCTGTGTGCGGTCAACAAAGCTAGTGAATTTCTATGCCTGAATATGGCATGCTTTCAGTGATAAATGAAAATACATAGAATCAATTTGAACAGTAAATTCAAACTGATGACATATCTCAGCAGCTGTATATGTAGAATAGACATTCCAGTTTGCCTACAAAAATAAACAAATTTACCTTACAAGGAATCATGGGTTGAATGCCAAAGACTGAATTCAAGTTTCACTGTGGTTGTTACCGTATGAGATATTCTGGTAAGAGTTCAGCCCCATATAACAAGGGCTCATTTGAAACTGGCATTGGTATTCTGAATGGCAATAAGGAGGAAAAAAGTGACAGGAAGGGAGCTAACGCTAAAGTAAAAAAAAACCAAAACAAAACAAAAAAAACCCAACAAACCAACCACCAGCCCCCAACATCGAGATCCTCTGTGCACAGGCTCTGTTGCCTCAGTCTAAGCTAGACCTTTAAATCAGACTTACTGACCATAAAATTTCATTGATATTGAAAAGGTAGCAGTAGTTTTAAGAAAAATATTCCTTGCTGTGGCCACTTCAGTTTTCAGCATGGAGCTTTGTTAAAAAATGCTAAAGACATACAGTGCTGTGACTCAGCTTGGTATGAATTTATTAAGCTGACCTGAATATAAGGACAATGAAAGGCAAACACTGTCTCTCCAATATGTATTTCCATTTCTGTACTGTCCCTCAGTACACAGTATTCTCTCCCAGGTCATACAAAAAGAGGCACAAACACATTTTAAGAAAGAGATTATTAAGACCTACAGCAGACTGGAGGGTCTGTTTTAGACTGTTTGGGTTTGTTGTTTGGGGTTTTTTTGTTTTTTGGTTTTTTTTTTGGGGGGGGGGTTTAAGGCTGTTAATTTAAACTTTTTTTTAAAAAAAACACCAGTTGGGCACAGTTATCTCCTATTTTTACTCCAAGAGATATTACATATAATGTAATAATTTACATATAATATTTGATCATCCTCACCAAATGTTTTTGAGGATGACCTTTGAGAACTCATCTTGAAATGTAGGATTTAAATTTATGCTATTCTAAAAGAATTATTTAATTGTTAACTGGTATAATTAATTGATTTATTATAGATTTTAACTACATTTGCTTAGAAGAAACTTCATTTACAGTTCTTACTATCATACTCATTATCTCTCCTAATAGTCTTCCAGATTTTTGTTACAAATATGCTGTTCAGAAAAAAAATACATAAAAACCTAATGTGGAAATAGCTGAACCCAGAATGACATTGTCTACATATGTACAAGTTTGTGTAAGATGTGTGCGAGTAACTTTGAACGGTAAGTAATAATGATAGTAACAGATTCATCCCAGATAAAAGTCAATGAATTTAAACACTTTGAAAATGTTGAAACAGTAACAAAAGCAGTAAAGGCAACACCAAAATAATCTAGATGCAAATGTGCAATAGACATAAGCAAAAGGAGAAGACTGGTGGAAAGGCTGCTTGATTTTCATGATGAGCACTGTTTTCAGTGAAGTGACCTTTTCTATGACAAAGGTAGCCCAAAATCACTAGACTCACATGGGTTAAGAAGCACTATCCAAAAACAAACTTACTGATTTCAGTGCAGTAAAGAATCACATGCACCCAGAAAATACAACAGAATTTGTTTCTATTGGAACAAAAACCATCTGGAAGCTTGAGAATAACTTATTTCAATAGCAAACATAGGTACATTTATTTCCTTTCAAATCAGTATGAGAAGGAACATGAGTGAGCTTGTCTCTCTGGCTACCAGTCTGTCAGTTCAACTCCAAACAAAAACACAAGTGCTTTCAAAACAAAATAAAATAAAAAAAAAATCTCAGCTCACCTAACTGACCAAAAAATATTTAGATCTGAAAGTCTAGTGCAGAGTATTTATGAGAGATGACAAGTATTACAGCCATTTATTTGTGTCAATCAAAAATAAAACAAATTAAAACCTACTGGTACTGTGGTTTAGTATGTTACATCTGTAACTTTAATAGAATAAACTCAAGATATTTATAACAGCATACTGTATTAAAGAAATCTCAAATTTTAATAATTTTACTATGAAGGGCACTACTTTTATTTTTTTTCTCTCAGACTGTGTAAATATTAATTTAAAAGAAATTACTCATCTCAGGGAAACCAAGCAGAAAAAGGGAGGAGTAGCTCATTTTTTTTAGGATATAATAAGCTCTATTCAGAGACAGTGGTCTCCAGACTCCAAGGGACAGCTTGCTTAAAAAAAGACAGCAGATACAGTATTACAGTGAGCAACTGGAATCTGTAAAAGAAGAGCTGTGAAGCATCAGAGGTTTTTGAATGTAGAACAAAACAACAACAACAAAATCTTTTTAAACACTATGGGGACTCCATAAAACATGCTGTAATCCACACCACTGTCAAGCTCACAGAAGCAAAGCCTGAAAGCAAGGATTCCTCTGCACAGGAAGCAAAGGAGGAGTTATTTCTGATTTCTCCTTATTTCTTATCTATCCTACCTATTCACTTTTCCCATCTCTATTTAAAAACTAAGTTCTTCTTAAGAAATATTCTAACACAAATGTGCTCTTTTGGGTTTGCAAGCCATTTTGGTCACTGTCTTTAGGGAGTCAATAAGTGAACATTTATGCGGATGCACTTCAAAGCCTTGGCTAGCTTCTGAAGCATGATTGTTATTATACTGGATTTAGAATCACTCCAAAAACAGAACTCTAGCAAGCTACAAAGGTCATGGATATTATTTGATTCTGAAGACCTATACCATATATTTCCTAGTACTTCATCAAGTACTACTTGCTTGAAACTGGCTGTTAAAATGTTTATGAATCACATCTATTCTGTGACATTTACCAATTTGCTCCATACAAGCAGCCCCAATCTCTATGAAGCCATGCCCAGTGAAATAGTCAATTGTCAAACCAGGCAAAGTAAGTTATAGTGCAAATAAAACCCCACCAAGTAGAACTAAATGTACAAGGGGTGTTTTGATGACTGGAAAGGTGCTAGCTCTGTTTTACAGTAAATTATGTGAAGAAAAAGACCTTAAAGTATTTTTTCCCAACTCATGCTCTGTTTGGTAAATTAGTGATGATTAGGACACCACTGGCTGCAATATGAATAAATTTCAGGACTGAGACACTAAGTTTTAAAACAGACATACTGCAGAGACTCTGCCTGCTGCAATCACTAGGAATCCCCAGGCATGAATAGAGAGGATTAGATTTTAAGTTAAGACCAGATTCAAATGTGAGAAGTTACATTTTTACTTTCTGGACCCCTTAAGAAAAGTTTCAGCAAGGTATCAATACCTCAGATCAGTTTCCTGAGAAGACTGTGCTCAGACACGTTACATGGGGAATAGCTTGCTCACTGATACCACATCTGTCTTACTGGGACAGAACACAGCCATCTATTCTACCCCCTCTCAAGTCAGGCATTGTTGCATTTACTAGGTGGGGATGCAACAGATATATTTTATGTGTGTAGCTTCAGTCCTGACCATAACCCTTACAAGGACAACAGTATGATACCATATAAGCTTCATTACTTCCACAGCAACACAAGTCAACACAAACAGAATCATAAACGAGCAAGCAGAGCTAAGACACAGTGTGATAAATTGCTGGCTATGAGTTATGAGGTTTACTCACATCCCTCATCGGTTCACATGCTATAGAACAGTTCAGTCCTTTCTTAGCTGGCTGCACAGTGGTTTGGGAAGTACTCTCAGAGTTGAAGCTCAGTGACACCTTGGTTAATATAAATCAAATTTGCTGGTGCAGAATTACTCGAGTTCAAATGCTTCAGCAATAGCTTCCTCCTCATGCATGACAATTACTGCATCACTTCTTGTGCACCACCTAAACAATATTCTATGCAACATAAATCTCCAACTGCCCTGTTGACAGTGAGAAGGTTGTTTGAAAAGTTACTCTTCCTATTAAGCTGGGAGAAAACAAACATTCACAAATCAGTTTGGGCTTAATTCAGAAGGTGCATGCATGGTGGCACAGCCACCTCACCCATTCTCTTGAATACACTATTTAAAATAAAAAGAAGACCCTTCCCTCACAGATTTATTTTGGAATGGCTGGGTATTTTAATAATTCCCAGTAGGACAGAGCTAATGCAGATTAAGAATTCCTCTTCAGAAGTAGTTTACCTTTCTTCAAAACTGTATTAAACTAATTTGAAATAAGTCACTATTACCGTGGAAGAGGTGTACGCAACAGCAGGAACTACTCAGAGGTACCTAATCTAATATAAACTCACACACATCCCATCTGTACTAACCCTATGCAAAACATGCTAAAGTTTTGTGCTGTTTTGGTTGCTGTGCTAGCCTCAGAATAACCTGTTTATAACTGATGCCACTAAATATGCCTGCATTTATAGCATCTTAGGGTTTGCCTAAATCAGAAAGCTGTTGAAAATAAACTAGGAAATGAATAATACATCCCAGCTGTTGCATACGAGCTCCCTGTGTGGATATTGTATTCTACCTGGAAGGAGAATCTGTACTGCACTAAGAATTGAGGCTGGCGCCTATGCTGCCACACAGAATTTAATTTCACTAGCTCACAGCGAGAGAAGTGTAGTTACGGCATAAGCAGTGCAATAACACTGCACTGATGGACCTAAAAGAGAAGTGAGCAGCTGCAGGCTGCTGGACAGCGGGGACCCATTTTGTTCATGACATCAAGGTTTGTGTCAGCCATACCACGCCACTCTGAGCAGTGAGGTTCCTGTGGGCATCCTCTAACCAGCTGCAGGCAGTCAGGCAGATTAGCATAAGCAGTTCGAAAAAGAAGTGGGAGGTAACCCAGTTTAGTTTGCTTGAAGCAAATGGTTGTCAGGAAAGGGGAGAAAAAGTAGTATCAGGTGATAAAAATCTTTACATTTTCCTACAAATAAATTATTCTGTTCCTTCTCTGCTAAATGAACCAAATAACCTGGCAGAGGCCGGCACATCCACTGAGTCCCAGTGCTAGTCCCCAAAGGGCATTAGCTTGCTGAAGCAAATATGATTTATAATGAAGAATCCAATTAGAAAAGGTGCAACTTGGGATTTATTGAGAACTCACTGACCAAAAAAAAAACCCAGCTAAAACAAACAAACCATGACTGAACTTATCTTGCACAATTTATTGCTAGTGATGGTTCACATGCACAGACCTCATGTTACAGGCAGGGCTCAGTATGTCCACCAATTTGTTTCCCCATCCTGAAATCTAAGCTGAGATGCCATGGAAAAGGATATAGTGAATCCCAGAGTAAAAAGTGCCAGATTTTTTTTCTTTTTTTTTCAATTCAAAATCCTGCACAGCTTTATTACACTTGTTTTGTAATCTCTTAAGCAACAGCCCAGTTATCTAAACAACAACCGTAATTTCTTCTAGGCCTAACATCTCTGCTTAGATGGGCAGCTACGGGCAGGAAAAGAGACTCACAGAAAAGCACAGTAGATTTTTACAGAGGAAGTTTAATACAGAATACTAAGAACAAAGTGGTGAGGGCTTTGGTGGCAAGTAGGTTTTGTTTTGTTTTTTTAGTTCATCACCCAGAGTAAAAGAATGAAACATTTCTAATAGACAAGGCTCAAAGTCAAAAGGCTAAGACAGGAGAAGTAACTGAGCATTCAGGTAAGCGCAAGGCATCAACCATTGTCGATGGCTTTATTCATCAAATGATACTAAGCTCAGGAGAGTAAACAATAGCCTTGAGAGCAGAGCTGCTCTTTGGGCAGACCAAAAGGCTGGAGAAAAGGCCTGACAGGAGCCTCAAGAAGGTCAGCAGCAATCAACCTATGTCAAAGCAAAAAAATCCTGCAGCCAGGAGAGAATAACCCCAGACTGAGCACCCACTAGCTGGGGAGATGCTCTGCAGAAAAGAAAAGTTCACAAGTTGAACATGAGTTAGCAGTTTGCCCTTGTAGTGAAGAGAGGCAAACGTGGGTCAGGCTGTGTTAGCAACAGTGCAGACAGCAGGTCAAGGGAAGGAATTACTCCCTTCCATTCAACACTTCTGAGACTGCACCTGGAATACCATGTCCAGTTTTGGCATTCCGAGGGCCAGAAAGACATTGAAATACTGAAGCAAGTCCAATAGATGGCCACTGAGATGAAGCTGGAGGGAAGCTGGAGCACATGGCATCCAAGGATAGTCTGAGAGAACTGATCAGGTATTAAGAAATGTCTTCACCATGAGGTTAGTCACACACTGGTACAGTTGCCCAGTGGAATCTTCATCCCTGGAGATACTCAAACCTCAACTAGACAAGGCTGTTACAAGCAACCTCACCTTAGTTTTCCTTTCTTTGAGTGAGGGTTGGACCAGGTCATCTTCACAGGTCCCTTCCAATCAACATCAGTATGTGATTCTACATAATGATACCAATTTGTTAATATCTTTCTTTCCATTTATCCAAAATACACCCTTCCTTTCAAAGAAATGCTTTACTCCCATTTACTGTCTTTGCTTAAAAAAAAAACACCCTAAAACCCACCAAAAAACATAATAAACCCCTCCCATTTTCTCATTTTCCCTTTGTTTCTTACAAGAAGCCTTAAAACACCTTCTTACATCAGAAAAGTTCTTTGCTTGGCTAGAAGTGTTCTGCTCCTTGGCATGCCAGCTAACAGAACTTCTCTGACATCTAAGGAATCTTAGTATGTGGAAACAAGCTCCCTAGGAATTAGGTCATTACTTAAGAGAGAAGACTGAGCTGTAAAGGTGACTTAGCTTGTTAAAAACTATTCTTCTATAGCTTAGAAGCTATTCTAAGATGGACAGGCAATTGTTTCTTATTTAAGTAACTTCATTGATGGCTATAAGATTTATGGCTGATGCACAGTGTTTCCATCCCTAGTTGAGAAAATAATTCTTCAACAAAGCTGAAAGTGGGTTTTCTGTTTCAAAATTCATCTTCCTTTCAAGATTATTTACTGTACATTTTGTAACATGGAACAAGATGTTTAATTAGCCTAGCACACAATCAATACATATACTGCCACATACAACGTCTGGAGTGCCATCCTAGAGGAAGTTGAAAGATGTTCTGTATTATAAACTACTCTCAGTTATATCACTGCTTTCATCTGCACAGTACAAATCCTTCTTTTTCTATTAATAATTTTATGCTTTTAGAATTTCTTCTGATTTGTTTTGTGTTTCTCTATTTTTCATGCATTACAAGTTATTTCATGCTACCACTTAAATCATTATACTGAAATCAGGATTTATTTCCTTCAAAATTACAAAGACAAGTGGGTATGAGAAAAAATATAGGACAGGCAGTTCCAATTGCTAGTACAACTGTATTTTCTGTAATATATTTCAGGTGTTTGGGGTTTTTTTTTCTTTTTATTCTATTCTTTCAGTAATTTAAGAACTGAGATACAAAGCTCATGAAAGTTAGGAATGTGCTAGATGGTCAAAGAAGAAAAAAAATATGCAGTGTAACCAAGAGAAATGAGGGCAATTAAGACAACTTCAAAAGCAGTGTTCCTGGGCCCAGACTTTTACCTAAAAATATGCATTGTGTAATGTTTGCAGATTTTTTTTTTATTATGTGCTGTCTATACAACACATTTCACACACCTCGTTACAGCGCATATAAGGTCCATAAGTACATAAGGTACATACAGTAAAATGTTTTGGGGTTATTCCTCTAGTTTTAGCTAGAGAAAATGAAGTTTATTCCAGCACAGCAAAAGAACTCAACTGACAGTTACAAATTAATTTATTTATATCAAGTTTATCGGGTCACAGGAGAAATTGACACTAATCACCAACTTGGTGCTCCAGCTATTTCACGAACAATAGTAATAAGCTAGCATTACTTTAACAGAATAAAATCCTGATGTAAATAAACTATCCATCAATACTTAATTAAAATATAATGAGGAATAGGAAATGCAGTTCTGGGTACTATTTAAGGTTGCATGACACCATTTAAACATTGCTTCATGTGTTGCATCTGATTATTGACAAGGAAGTGTAAGTGACATCTGAGCATAGAGTTACTGAGATAACGACATGCATTTTAATATTCAGTCCTCATTTTACGCATATTGAGGGGAGAAACTTTTTACCCTTTGCATTTCTGCATAAGATTAACCACCAACACAAGGGTCTCACCAAAAGCCTGCTAAGTCTGGGAAAGTCTTTCCTTTAACTTCCATGGTCTTTTAATAATTTTATCTACTATTGCTCCATAACAGATATATTTTGGGGTTTTTTTTTAATCCTTTCTCAAAACATATATGTCCATTGTGTATTTCACAAGCAAATTACTAGTTTGATGGTTTCACCTAAAAAGGATACACAAATTTGACAAGAAAGTGGAGAAAACTGGAGTGCCAGCACTTCATTTTTAGTTCACACAGCTGCTTGATGTCAAAAAGCCACTATAATCAATGTTATCATACAGAAATTTACTTACTTGATGTTATTATTTATAATGTGGCTTAGTTATTAATGGAGTTTTAGTGGAAAAATTCACACATTGGGGCCTAAAATTAATCACAGAGCAAAAACATATCTATTCTCATATCTTCCAGGCTTTATACCTCTATATTAAGATATTTATGGTATTATCAATTTTCCCAGGATTCCTGTCACTCATAACCAAACAGAAGAATTACAAAGGTAAGGTAGGGCTTTGTTTAGATTCTTTCTGTAATACAGTAAGACAACATGAACCTGGCTACAAAAACATGAAGAAATTACAACATTATTTTATTATTCTAGGGATAAGTGTACTGATAAAAGATATTTTAAAGCATCAGTTACCAAAACAGCAACCAGGATTAGAGTTCTTTGTTTGTAAATTGTTTCAAATAGTACCAAGCTTAGGACCTAGACAAGGGTGCATAAAGCATCAGTTACCAAAACAGCAACCAGGACTGAAGAGTTCTTTGTTTGTGAATTGTTTCAAATAGTACCCAGCTTAGGACCTAGACAAGGGTGCAAAACCTTTTTTACAGGAGAAAAAAAAAAAAACCCCAAACCTTAAAATCACTTCTGTATTACAAGAATTCACCTGAAAAGTGAGTATGGTCACATTCAAGTCAACCCTGCATGCACCAGCCCAATTCCAAAAGGTATGGAAAAACAGACTATAAAGTCAAGGACAAATAGCTGGATGTTAGACCTGTCAGTACAGGGCTGCAACAAGTGACTCACCAGCAAGCATCAAGTACCAGCTTGGAGACTGTGGCACAATATTCACCTGGGAGATTAGGTGAGAGGCTAAAGTTGATCTGATTAAACTCATGCAATGTGTATGTCAACAAGCACTAGCCTGCAAAGTTTTACAAACCTTAGTTCAGTTAGATTAAAACTGAAAATCTGGTTGATTTCCTTGACAAATTATGACAACTATAACAAAGAACTATTTCATTTCACCCACTCTCAGCTTCAGATTGCTCATCAAAACTGTCTTACCTCAACAACCTGTGAATGAAATCTTGCTTAGTTCTAAGGTCACTGGAGCCACCAGCTTGGTGCCACTATCTCTGACCAGAAGACTCCAGCTGAGGTATGAGACTGCTGGTTCACAGTGCTTGTTTACTTTATAATCTGTACCTTGGGCTCCACATTTCTCTTGAGCTTCAAAACTTGCTCCTCCTTCCTCAATAGAGTCACTTAAAGCATCAAGTTTAGCTTATCCACCCAAAGTAAACTAATGAAACTACTAACTGATGCGGTCTAACATAACTGCAGATGACTTCAGGCAGTCCTTCCGTACCCCAGGTGAATGTGTCAACAACCAATGAGAAGGACCATAGAGGAATACACTCTTCCCTTTCAGGTTTCATTATCTAGAAGACTCACAGAAAAGTTCTCATTTATATTATTTTTTAAATCAGGTAGAATTTGAAGTCATTTTGGTTGAACAAAGTTGTATTTCTAGGAAATAATTATTAATATAAAAAAATAGAAGTACTGTTCCAGAACCATATAAAATACCCTGCTTCTGGCCTAGAGAAGTTGGGCAAGAAGACATTAATCAGGCCCTAAACCAGGATCTACTGAATGCATTTCATAGTTAGATAAATGTGCTAATTACTTTATAGGTAACTCTAGAAATATGCTACCATTGTCCTCCCTGGATTTTATCTCTTAGCTCTCATTTTGGTCACACCTACCGTCAACTATGACAAACATTACTCTTCCCTTCCTGAAGCTCCATTTTGCCACACACTAAATGACTGCCTTGGTGCTAGGCACGTAATTCACAGTGACTTGAAAATCCTCTTTTTGTTTAGCAAGGACTGGACAAAGAGGAGATGGAAGCAGAATTCATGTAGTTTTTCTTTTCCGTATCACTTGGTAGTGAGGTGAACTGAGAAGGTACATGCAACGCACTGGGTCAGGGTTATTGCTTATCTGTCCTGTGTGTTGTTCATTTGGTTTTTCTCCTCAGTGATTTCTTCCACGGAAAAAACTCATACAACTCATGACCTTCTTTCTGTTCTTTACATCCTATGCTCTCTGCAAAATTTAAGACTAAAAAACATGCTGATTATACTTTGAAACTTAAAGTTCAAGCCCCAGAAGAATAATAAAAGTAAAGAGCATTTCAACAGTCAGTATTAACTCTGACAGACATATCATGCTTTACTTTTGTAATTTATCCACCTTTTTCTGTTTCTCCTCCTCTCTTCCAATCCTAAAGTGCTTATGTGAGCAAAGACAACAACTCAGATACACTTTAAGTTATTTCAGACCTCTAATAAACTAAACATTTTTCAAAATTTTAGAATCTGAATAACAGCTATGATTTCATAATTGTTAATGTTCTGTGTTTGGATTTCATCCAAAAGTGGAAGCAGAAATTATGATTGTTTCAGATACAACTTTGATAAATATTGCCAATGTTTTCATGCTACATAGGACACAATGATAGATGTTGTCCATATCAGAGCCAGGATGCTTAAAGACTCACAAGGGAACACATTTTGGCAACAGTTCTGGTTCACTTGCCTGCCTAAAAACCATCATTGATCTTTGGGAAAAAGCTCATCTGTATGCATTTGCATATACATAAAACCTTCATCTTATGACTATACTGAGGTAACTGCATAAGGGAATAGATACATACATAGACATATCAGACTTCTGCAAAATGAGAATCTTACTACACAAACCATCAGTAGTCAGGTAGGCTTCACAGCCTTAAAAAATGATGCCAAAAAAGTGGATAATTTGGACAAGTTTTGGTTGTAGCCATAAGACCAATTCAAATAAAAATGATAACATTTTCATGTCTGCCCCACAGCACGTACAAAGCCAATGCAATGTCTGAACAAAGCAACACTATGATTAATATTCAGCATTGGTCATGAAAAGGAGTTATTTAAAAACTTCATCTTTCTAGTTTAAACTTTGATATGAAGCCAGCTGAATTCAAAAGGATTCAGGAGCCTGTAGATTAGATGGGGTTTGGATTAGACCTTTAGGTCTTCTGGCTACCCAGATGCACTGATTCACAGAGAAATTGTTTCTACCTGCAAGATGGCTGGGGAAATAAATAATTTTGCCTTTTAACTTGATCTGTACAAGTAAATGAATAAATAAATCAACTGGTTTACATTATTTGTAACACTAACCCATGTCATAATTTCTATGTTTCCTGTGATAAAAAACTTTCTGAACTAGAGACAGTATACCCCTGTGGTGAGAAACTATAAAGTCATACCTAGCATGCCAGAAATTACCCTTTTAACAGGAACATGGGAGCACATAGAGACAGAATACTCTTCTCTGTAACAGAAACACATATGGCAGCTTGCAGACCTTCACAGAATGAAGGTACATCTGAATAGAAGTCTCATTGTTTTAAGACTTTAAGACCAGCTGAGCAGTCTAAGATGGTATATAGCCAAGCCTTCTTTCTAAGCTTTCTTATCTCTGTTCAGTCCTCATGTATTTCACACCTTTTTGTGGCTACTGACTGTATGTATTTTCCTACTATTCTCCATAAACTGCTAACATGATGTCCCAGTACAGCTTTTCATTTGCTTTGCAGCCTGCCATTTCTGTGGTTGCTTTTCCCCCAAACTTGTCATATCCTGGGGGACCCACTCACCTGCCAGTGGCAGTTTCAGTGAGACCATTAACTCTAGAAATTTTCCCTACTGGCATCCCTCCTCATCCAGTCCTATCTTGTTCTCTGTGTAGCACAGCTTTCCTGCATGGCAAAAGCAGAACACATTCAGGAATAACCCAACAAGGAGAGGAAACACTTGGGAGTTGGTGGTCCACAGAGCACCCCTAGGCCCTCACAGACAGCACAGTAACCCCACAAACACTTGTCAAACCAGCTTGGAGTTCCCTACTGGCATCCCTCCTCATCCAGTCCTATCTTGTTCTCTGTGTAGCACAGCTTTCCTGCATGGCAAAAGCAGAACACATTCAGGAATAACCCAACAAGGAGAGGAAACACTTGGGAGTTGGTGGTCCACAGAGCACCCCTAGGCCCTCACAGACAGCACAGTAACCCCACAAACACTTGTCAAACCAGCTTGGAGTGTCCACACTTCTCTTTCAGACCAGCGCCGTCAACATCAACACCCACACTGTTACTGCTTGGCACTGTTCCTGCTGTAGCTGAAGTCCTCTTAGTCAGAGTCCAGTCTTTAATCTTCTCTGCCCGTTAGTCATCTCTATGTACTGTGTTGTTTCATGTCTTCTCAGACTCAAGATTAACCATTTACTTTACTCCTCATGATGCCATTAGATTTCAAGATTCTTTCACCAGAAATATATTAAAAAAAATACCCTCTCATAATTCATTTCTCTGTCTGCCCCTCTCCCCCTCCCATTGTTTCTCCAAGAATCCTTTATACAGGGTTTTATCTTATTTCCATGTCTCAGTGTCTCTTTGTTCATATTCTTTACCTTACTTCTTCCAGGAGGCACACACACAAAAAAGAAAACAGAGCAAAAACCATATGTTTCCTTTCTGATCTGTATCCTTATTTACATTAGTAACAATCCCATTATAATGAATGATTCATGATATTAAGAACTCCTGAGTGTAACACCAGCTTACTTTAGCCCTAAAATGAACTGAGAGATAGTAAAGAACAGTTGGAGGACTAATATTTGCATGAAGAACAGCTGGTTTTGAAAGAAGATATTTCTCCAAGACTCAATTTACTCCATGAAAAGTTTCACTGATTAGCACAAAAAAGGCTCCACACATGTAAGGTATCTGGTTCTGTAAAAAGGCGAAGTATTTTCTTGTGCCCAAAGCACTTTGAAAGTACTAACCAATAACTACTTACAGACTTGTACCCACTGGACTTTGCAAAGTATTTTAGGCTTTCATGTAATTTTACATACAGCTTCCTGTGGACATTGAGGCTGATGAAAAACTCATTTTGATAAAAAATAGAAAAGATTTAGTATGATGTAAGACAGTCAAAGCAACACATTGTAATGTATAACAAACAAATAAGGGGTTTTTCTGTTGTTATTCCTGTTTTTTTTTTTTGAGAAAATAACATCACCTTGAGAGCCATCATATTACAGCACAGATGTTCTTGGTTTGTTTTTTTTTATTTTAGCACCTGGCTTAGAAATGAACCCTTAATTCGTTGCTACTTCTTGCAATATCATTTAGAAAATACTTCAAGAGTTGCTTTAGAAATAGCTTACCTCCCCCAGACTATCAGGCATTTTCACTTTGAGGTTAGGGTGTTACAATCACACACAAAAGGCATTGTGCTAATTTTTGTTACCAGCATTTGAATACAATTCTCTTTTCTCTCTCAAATCAGTTGCTTTATTCTACACACTTCATCACTTAACTAAATAACCTTATAGCACAGTGCCGAAACAAGAGGTATTTTGTTGATAAATAAGAAAATCTGGTTAATAGTGTACGTTTAAGCAAGTTCACAGCAAGAAAATCGTCACAAACATTTGTCTTCTGCACTAAGTTCCATCATTAGCCATGGTTAAACATGCAAAGTCCGGCTGAGAAAAATCTGTAACCTATTCTTCAAGTAATAATCCTAACATGGGTTCAACTGTTGCCTTTTGGCTTTGTAATCATGCCAGGCCAATATTTGGAAGCAACAGATTATTGACTTTGACATAGACCAGATGAAACTAGAGAATCTAACTGTTGTTTTATACACCATCACTTCCAATCTACATGCTAATTTTTGCCTTACATGTGGGCTCAGGACACTACAAGTACTTAAGGAATGTCCCAGCAATTCAGGTCAGTGGTTCATTGAGCCCAGGGCTATCTCTGTAAAAAAACAGTAAGAGATGATTTCAGGAATAGGCCCACTTTCTCCAGTCTGTTCCCTCCTCCAGCATCCAGACTTCACGAATTGGGAATGATGGACAGTACTAACCTCACCTGTGCTTTTACTATTCATCTAGGGAGCTGTTCATAAATTCATACAGTTCTCTTGAACCTGCTGATACTATCTGTCTCCAGTTTCCTGTAGTAGTAAATGTCAAAAGTTCACAACCTGCAGCATAAAATACTTTCTTTTGAGTTCTTGAAAGTTATTTACTACCCAGATAGTATCTATCTCCTCTCAATTCTTGCATTTTGGAATTAATGAACAACAGTTCCAATAAACTTTACGTATCACCTTTGCGATTTTGCAATCCTCAGTCACCTCACCCCTCAACTTTTTCTCCAAACTGAACAAACCAGGATCTTTTAAGTCCCTCCTCAGTCTGCTTCATCTGCTTTATCATTTTAGTTGCCCTTACCTCTATTTCTTCTGCAATGGTACTACATTCTCCTTCAGGCCAAAACTGCACACAGTACTCAAGATGCAAGCTGTGAAGATCTTACATAACAGCAAAATAATGCACTCCATTTTGTCTTTAAAATCCCTCCTGATGATGGGCAAGATTTTTTAATTTTTTTTTTACTTTTTTTGGCTTCTGCTTCAAACTGAGCTAACAGATTTCAAAGGACCATCAAGACAGTAACGACAAGTCCAAGAGCTCTTTACTGAGTTGCTACTGCCAGTTGTGAGTTCATTAAACATTATGTTCAGTGTGTCCCAATCTCGTCAGTAAAGCTTTAAGAATAAGCCTCTGCCTTTCCAAATCTGCTCTGCAAACAAAATCTTGGGCTGTGCAGAGTTAAAGCATACTTGTTTATTTGAGCTTAGCTTCTATTTACAAACAGAATAGATCACAGTCTTGTTCTCCAGCCCTCTAGTTTCCGCAGTCTAGGCAACATTTCTGCAGGAAACTTCTCCCACCTCTTTTTAATCCAACTTCTTGAAGAAGCAAGTCTCATGCAATTATACCATCTGTGTATGTGATAATTTGTTATTCCACTCCCCAGTTACCTTTAAAACTAGTAGCCAATTTCAAACACCTAAGGCCATTATATCCTTAAGTTTCATGGAAACAGGAAACTGGAAAGAAAAAGAGACCCCAATCAGTGCCTCCACTAAAGGAAAAACTATAACATGTAGTCGTCCTTAACAGAAAACCTTCACAGAAAGAGATTTTCAGGGCCCCAATTGCACAAGAAGTTTCATTTGGAGTTTGTACTTCAGTAGGCATCAGAGAATGTAATCATAAGATACAAAACCATCAGAGACGAATCCTCGTTAACTCTAACACTCATAGAAGTACATATTGATTCACCTTGGGTAATGACTCACAGAAAACCACTTAAATTGTTTCGTGACAGGAGAGGAGACTGGTCCAGATGCAGCCTCAGCTGGCGTTGCCAACAGCCCCTCTTTTCTGGCTTAAAGATACTCCTGGATAAAATTTTCTAATTAATACTTTGACTAGTGTCCCATAGACCAGTACAGCAGAAGAAAACAAAGAAAAGCATAAAATAACAACTTCTAACTGCACCAGAATCCATAATTGTCAAACACAACTGCAACAATTTGCAGAACAGGCTGGCGGTTACTTTTGGTGGACATGATTAAGAGTAGGGAGAAAAAAAGGGGATTGTCCCATACTTTCCACCGAGTGGGCTTCTGCTGGGAACTTTGACAACCAGGAGGTCAGAGCTCATCTCCAGTAACAGCAATCCCTGCTGATGGCTGAGGCAGCAGCCCTCAGCCCATGGTGAATGATAAGGCTGTGCTGGAAGACTCCAGGAGAGGCAGCGTCATCTCTTTCCTGCTCTGTCCCAACCTTGGCAGGGTCTCAATAGTGCTGCTACTCAATGAAGCAAACCACCCTGATGCACCTAGTTCACATGGTTCCCGCTGAGTACCATCCCACCACAGAGATATTGCGTGTCGGGGCCATGAGGACACGAACAGGCCTGACAAGGGCCCCAGTTCACTGCTGGTCATGTCCTGGTCTCCCAACAGAGCCCACTAGCAGCACCTGGCTCTGCCCATGGTGGTCAGACCCCAAGGGCCTGTGCACCACCAGCGAGGTCCTGCCAACACTGGGGTAGCCTTGGCATCAGCAGGCTGATCCCTCTGCCCTACCAGTGTGCTCAGCTGTCAGGCAGGAGCTCTGCCTTGCTGCCTATGCAGGTGGCAAAATTTGCAGAACCTTTCCTATCAGCCTTCCTTCCTATCAGCCTTCCTTAAGGCTGCCTTCTTCAGCATGGTGTCCCACTCCAAGCACTGCCTGCCAATACATGACATGGTGTGCTTACACCTGTGTTTGCTACAGGCTTAAACACAAACCCAGCAATGTTGCTCTGATGGCAAGTTACTTAGCTCACCAAGAGTATGTGTTGATGGAGGCCTACAAACTCCAAAACTCAAGAGAGAAGAGGTAATCTCTTGCCTTCTCCCTTCCTTAAATTTCTTTACCTACCTAAGCTACTATCAGCTTCTCAATAGGTTTCCCTCCTTTAGTGTTTGTTATAACCTCCACAAGCATTCATCAATGGTTCTAATTTGCTCTGTTGAATATAGCTAATAATCCATTCCCCCTTCCCTTCCAGCAACTGTGAAGAGGTTGGAAGTTGAAATAAACACTTGGAAAGCCATGCTTTGTCAGTTGAGGAGCAAGTCTTAAACACCAGTGCAAACCCAGGCAACAGAGATGTTGCCTCAAAAGTCATTTGAGAGTGGACCATAACCAGTGATGTGGTAAGTAATAGTGATAAACCAACGTGATGAAAGTTATTTTTGAGCAAGAATTCCTTTCATTCTGGAATTCATGTGTCATTCAAAATATTTTTTCCTCATATAGCCAGAACACGAAATTTTGCTTTTCAAAAATTGAAAAATCGAACAAAAGACAAAAAAATCCACAGGATTTCCTCACTCTCACACAGTTGCATGGCTCCTGCTAGGTATTATTTATTCAGTTACATTTCTAATAACTTTAAGTTCATTTTTTGTTAAATTTGTTGTGGAGAGGGGCTAGTGAGACAGTTATCAACTTTCTGAGTGATCAAAAAAAATTCTGGTTCTAACAACCTGACACACCATAAATTTTAGTAACATTCTACAGTTTGAGCCAAAATAAAATATTCCCCTCAGTGAAGGAACTTATTTTCCTGTACGCTTCCTATCAAAGTGTTTAGTTCACTTAGGCTTATATTTTCAAATTCAAAATGTTCCCTTGATAATTTCAGTAAGGTTATTAAATTAGAGCTTTATGTATGTAGGAAGCAGCCTCTTGTGAGGAGACGTGACTTGCACCAGATGATGCAATGCAAGTGGGAAAAGAGAAGTTATCAAGCTAGAACAGCTTTCCTCTTCTTTTTTTGCAAATCGATAACAGGGAAGGGTCTGTGTTAGTGCCACCGTGCTAATACTACATCAACATGATCTGATATTTCAAGCTAATGATACACAGGCATTTAACTTCAGCCTTTAGGAAAATGAGCTAGAATACAGTAGCATACATAATTATAATTTTCAGTATTGCATAAATCCCTGAGGGAGAACAACATGAACTGTCAGTGCACGTGTGCTCTGTGACAATGAAGTTTTTGCACATAACAGAACAAGTAGCATGCTATTATCCAGATCTGCATTACTCCCTAGCAGGAATCTCTTCCATTCAAAAACACAGAAAAGGAAGAAATGGTTATTATGGCTTCAGTAAATAAGCAGCACAGAATACACAGTCTGTCCCAAAAAACTGAGAGTGAAGTTTGGTTGATTGCTTGGTCATTTTTAAACTAATCTAATTCCATGGAATAGTCCAGAGCAGTCACACAAAAAAAAAAAAATTAAAAAAGGGGAACTAACAGGGCAACAGCATCCCATGCTGGTAGCAGTGGTCTGTGTGCTGGGAGCAGCAGAGGTAGGAAGAGAAAGGAATCTGGAAAGTGAAAGGCTAAAGATTAAATTAGCTTTGTACAACAACAACCTAAATCATCTCAGGGTGTCATTCACTCGAATCTTGCAGACAGCCTGAAACAGCAAAGTCAAGAGAAATAAATATGGCTCCTGTCAAATTTAGTGGTCTGTTAGCAGTACAGTTTTTGTCAGTTTGGCGTCTTTGTTGGTGATGACTTTAGCAGTAGCATTCTACCAAAGTTAGGTCCCTCTAACACCTCTCTGGATGGAAAGATCCAACAGAAATGTAAACAGCTGTCCATGTTTTTGAGTTCCCCTTCCCCTAGCATTGTTTTATGGCACAGTCAGAAGTTCCAAGACATGATGGAAGCACACCGAAAAGTAAAACTGAATTCCCCAGCAGATATGCTGATTTTGTTTTTTCTTAAGATGGTTACAAAAAAATACAAAGCTGCTGTAGAGAACTCTCAGTATTGAAGAGCCCAAGGATTTTGCTATACAGCATATCCAGGGTCCTCAGCAGAGAGGAATTAACCAAAGCTGAGACTTTTACAGTGACCTGCATGGTTCATAAACCCCTAATCATAAAGGATGCACAGCAAGACATTATGAATCAATGAGGCAGCACAGGAAAACATTTCCAGTTTAATTTTATAGACGCACTTTGTCTCTTTTTTCCCCTACAACAACAAGACAATTCTACCGTATCCAGAATTTTAAATTAGGCTTTACCAGCAACAGTATTTTACTAGTAATTAGTGCTAGTGGACGTATTTGGTTGGATGGGGTTTTTTTGTTTGGTTGGTTTTTGGTTGATTTTTTGGTTTTGTTTTTTTATGCCTGCTCAGGACATCTTTCCTGCTAAATATCTCTAGATTTTTACGTAATCTGCTTTTTCAAATGACTAATATTGTGTTGGGAGGAAGCAGGATAAAGTGTATTTTTTCTGATAAAACAGCACAAATTTAAAGTCCTAAAAATGCAATCCTTACTCATGCTGTTGAATATTTGTTAAAAGCAACAACTCCATTAAAATTTATCACATTCTTTGGGTAAATTCACCAAACACAGAAGATCAGCTCAGGGACACAGAGTTTCACTGTAAAGAGATTATGAAAAACTCTCAGTATACTTAGGATACTTAGGAATAACCCTGGTACTGTAAAAGCTTTCCCTGCAGTCTTGTTAACTTAAGTCTCCCTTGGAAACACGGGAGAGTAAGAAATACACAAGCAATAGCGTAGGCAGGGTATTGCAGTATCCCAACTCCATACTGCACTTGCTACAACCTTACAAAGAATGTAAGAATGGAAATTAAGTTATTTTGAAGTGCAAACCACAAGACATGGAGGAGGACAGACAATAATCTGGCATTGTTGTCCTGATATCTGCAAGATCTCCCAGCTGGATCTCAGCTCAGGAGGTTCCTATCCTATGAGCCTATTCCAGAATTGTAAATTAACATGAACCCAAACCATGGAGCTAAATATAGATTAATATCTTTGCTTTCTAATGTCAAACGGAGACTAGAATAGTTCTTTTCAGCTTAGAGGAAAAAAAAACAAAACAATATATATCTAACATTTTTCTTATTCTGTTATAGGGAATATTCCTATGGGGGAGAAAGACAGAATTGTTACCATTGTGGGGTGTGGGAAGGAATAGCATTTCTGAGGCTTGTGACTTTTGTATGTTTTTATAATATCAAAGCTCTCTGCATTTCTGCCCAATTTACATTTGTCTTGCCATTTCCTAATAGGTCAGCAAAAATGGGCTTTATTCTGTAACAGAATATCTCTTTGAAGTGAGATAATCTGAAGTGACAAATCGAGGAGAGAAAAAAAAAAAGCAGAAAGCTTTTGCAAAAAAATAAATTCCTGAGACAAAAAAGACAACTTGATAAGGACACATCTTGGAGATCATAAAGTGATACCTTTTTATCTGGTTACACAAAATAATATTGCAGTAAGTTACAACAGTTGTAAGAACAGCAACTGCATCTCAGCTAAAAATAAGAGTGTGATTGTTTGTGACTCACCAGCCACAGCAAACAGAACTGCATTTAAACTTTTAAATTTCACTATATGCTGGTACCGCTTTTTTGAAATTCTAGGCAATTCTTAAAGAAAAATTTGTAGGCTTTCAGCAAGTATGCCTCAAGCAGTGTCTTCCCTCTCATGGCCTGTGTGGCAGGATGTTTCTAGTTCTTTGTCTTGAGGCTTGATTTTAAGTTTTAATAACACTAATCAGGCAGATCTTTTTCAATGTCTAGTTTAAATGAAAGTCTTTGACTTTAAAATAAAAACCTCATATAATGAGAAAAGCTGATCAATGCTGACCCTTAATATTCTTACACAGTGATACTAGTTGAATTTACTATTCTGCTTTAGTCAGTGAAGTCAGAAGCACTATTTTCTTTGCCTTCCAACAGTTATATGCATTGTTATGGATACGCACAGTCCGTAACTGTTTTTTAAAATGCTTGCTACATACCTTTTTACGTATGGCTGTGCATTGGTTACAGCCACAGCAACACAACTTGGAAAACCTTCATTTTAGGACCACAGTAAAGATCTTTCATTTGTATAAGCACTTTTCTGCAGTGCCTTGAGAAACAAATAACCTTCTCCCAACTACCCGTCTCTTACACAGGAGTATTTTGCTTCAGCTCTCAAAGTCTATCATTTTGTTTGCCACCCTTACAGCTAAGCTGCCTGAAGAATTCCTTCAATCCAATAGCAAACAGCAACGCAGCAAACTCTCCTTAATCGGCAAGGCTGCCACAAAGAAAACATATATAAATCTTTCTTTAATGGATCTTAATTTGTACTTTTCCATTTCATTAGACCTTGCATGTCATGATATAAAAACTGCACTTCCCAAAAATATAATTGCTTGCTTCCTAATTCTGCAGATGAAAGAACTAAATGGAGGTAAATGGAAAAAAACCCAGCAAACCAGCAACAAAAAAACACCACACAAATATTGCATGCATATATACTTATTATCCACACAGTTTCCAGACTTAAACTTATCTTTACTAAGATTCAACTATTTGCACGATAGCTTTGCTCTCTCAGAGCAGCTGAGGAGGACAGAGTGGCTTTCAAAGCCTTCTGGATTTTGATGCACAGCTCATGGAGCTTCAGTAGGACCATACAGAGGATGCATTATATAAGGAACTTGTTTAAAACAATTCATCACTTTTCAATATTGGGCAGGCTATGAAACATTTGAGGGGAACTAAAGATCTTCCCTTGCATCCTGGTTTACCAAGGGGGAGTTGGGACGGTGGGAGCAGAAAGGAGGAAGAGGTAGCCACATCCAACCAAAAGATACAGACATATCTTCTTCTAAAAAGAAGACTGAGGAAATGAAGGGGATTGATTGATTGATTTTTGGTTTTATGAAGGAAAGCTCACACAGGATCTTATCAAACAAAAATCTTCCTGAGTATTTCTGGAAAAGTTGTACAGTAGTATTAATATGTTTCTAATAACCTGCTTCCAGTTTTACTAGCTGGTCAAATTACATTAAAGTACAACACAGATGGACAGTATTATTTTAACTGTATCTAAACACAGCTGTGAAGATCTTTTTCAGCCAAGGCTCTGATATCTACAATAACTTTAATTCATGCAGACCCTTTTAGAATATCATGCAATAAAGAATGGTTTCCAACCTTTTAACTCATGACACCTGTGCTTCAAACCACCCACTACCTCTTATGAATTAGTCACTATATATACAGAGTGCCAGTTATGGTCCCTACCTTTAAGAAATGGGAAAGTCAGTGTAGACATTGGGGTTTAGCTTTTGTTGGCAGAAGTTTTTGAAGAAAAATAGAACTACTCTAGCAAGGATATGAGATTTAGGGTAATTTTTATCCATTTCTTCAAGGCTATTTGGCTTACTGTGAGGAGAATTAGACTGTTTTAATTATATTAGTCTCCTGGGCACAAGTGAGAAAGTAAATAACAGCATTTGATTTAGGAAACAGGAGAAGCAGACATCTTTATCTTGACAAGGGAGCATTGTTGAAAATGTGTAAGTCAATGTAAAAACTCACTGTACAGACAGAATACAAACGCGATCTCTGGAAAATCTTGGTTAGACGTGGTTAAAGTGAGTCACAGTGAATAAGCTGGTCATTTAGTTCAGTTCATATCTTGAAACAAACTACAAAGCACTTTTCTGCTGTAAAAGCTTTCAGAGCAGAGAAACTAATGAAATCATCAGCTTCTCAAAAGAAATACTTGAAACACAATTTACATTTTTTTTCTCCTGTCTCCCTCTTGTCTTTACTTCACACCTTCTCTCCCTGCCTGTTGCACAGATTCCCACTCAGCTGATCAGCCCATTTCCCATGGAAGAGTTACCGGTAGCATTCGGCAGCTCCAACTTGCATGTTTCAGCAGAACAAGAAAGCAAGCAGCTGCTCAGGCTCCACTGGGGCCAGAGGAAAAGAGCGGGGGGGGGTCCACTCTGCCACCACAGATGATCCCAGATGCATTTTCAGTTCAACTAAGCACTTGGATTACATTTCTTACAAAGGGTTCAAGCTACTGCATAGCACTAATAGAGTAGAAGGAGGGCTACTTCCTATAGAAACGTAAAACATTTCTGATCCAGCTGCATCCAGGCTGAGGGCGATAGCACACCCAATGAAGTACACTTCAAATCTATTTCTCTCTCTCTCTCTGAAGCAGTGCTGCAAATATGTTTCTTGATGCACTCTTTCTAGTGCTACAGCAGCTCTGGGGTTTACGTTTCTGTTGGGGAAAAAAAAGCCATCTGGAAACCATCTAATGTTTCTGACTACATTTTTCAATAGAAGTGAAAAGGAGCTGATGAAGAAAGTTTTGAGATGTGAAGGGAAAGCTAGGCGACACCTGAGCAAATGGTAAGGTTTGGGACAGCATATTGAAAGAGGAGGGCTCAGGAATATTAAAAAGCATCTGGAAAACACTTCTTAAAAAAAAACAGAAGTGAAAAATTCTTAACAAACTGACACTCAAAGGGGAAAAAATGTTCATATAACCCAAAGATACAAATATATGCACATAACTGAACTATATAAATGAAACAGGAAAACTGGTTATACAAGTGACACTTACTCTTCAAACCATCCTCAGAAGCATTTTCAGGTCATCAAGTGTAGTCAATTGGCTCACCTGACTAGTTTGTATCCTCTGCAAAAGGCTAAACACAAGTCAGATATCCCAAGGTCTTCACTGTCTGATATGAGAGTATTTAAAAGAAAAGTATGTAATTAATATTGAGAAAAACAAATTATTTCTTGTAAATAGTTCAGAATTAGATTTTTCTCAGAAGGAAACCGGAAAAAGACTTACTGCTTAAATCTCTGTAACCAGTATCCCATTGTCACAGAGTTAGAGCTCCTCAGTTTTACATAATTTCTAAGTGCATGGAAGATTATTCCAGTGTACCACCCCTTTATTAGTAATTTCTCCCCATCATCCTAAAAAGAAGATTAATATCTAACAGAGATTAGTTACCCCTGTTTTCAAATTCAGTTGCCAAACATGGAATACTGTTTTTAGAAAAAAAAAATCTGAGATAAAATTTATAAATTAAATTTGTTATTTGATTTGCGTTTTTCATGTTTATGTTTACACATGGCATTATGTTTAAAAATAGAGTTAATTAAATGAGTTAATTAAATAAAAACTTAATTTCATTTTAAAATGTCTATTAGCTAAAAAAATAAATAATAATTAAAAAATTGGTTGGAAAATTCAATTTCAGATGTAAAAGACAGTAGCAAGCGCCATGGCATTTCATTCTACTTTGACATAACTTCTCATATACATAATGAGGGGTTTTGCCCGATTTTTCTCCAAGAGCTAGGAAAAAAAAAAAAAAAGTTACCTAGATTTCATGCCATGGCATTTCATTCTACTTTGACATAACTTGTCTCATGTACATAATGAGGGGTTTTGCCCAATTTTTCTCCAAGAGCTAGGAAAAAAAAAAAGTTACCTAGATTTCATTTATTATGTCCAAATAATATCTTTCTGCAGTCAGACATGCTCTGTCCTAGCTAACAACTATTAATATTCATCTCCTTAGTTTTTATCAAGTCCTCTGTGATGCTGAAGTGTCAAAACCTCTAAGTAGTACCCTAAATGACTGTTACTAGTGCATTCGAGATAATAACAGTCCACTATAATGCACAAAATCTTATAGTAAGTAATGTTAATAGCACATAGAAACCACTGATAAAATCTACTATGTAGATTTACTCATTTAATTTATCAGGCAAAACTAAATACAAATTTTATCCCATTCTCCTAAGAGACAGCAGATGTGAGAAACTATAGCTTTGAGAAGGTGAGCTTCTCTGCATCGAAAGTGCAGATAAAAAGTGAAAAAGGTAACAACAAAATGGCTCAACTGCACATATGAAGTAAAGCAGATTTTGCATGTGGAGTTAGTACAAGAGTAGAATCCAACACATCTTGTACTTCCCATGTATTCCTGTACTTCTCAGGGCACGAGGACTCAGTTAAAAAAGACATCACTGGAAATGGTGACATCCTTTGTGTTGTGCAGGTGATGTGCTATTTCCTGCAGCTCTGATTCCCATCCACCCTGTCATTCTCCAGCTGTAAATATGAGAAACATACTGCTTCTGCAAGAGAAGTACAGCCAGAGGAGAGGGAAGGCACACAGACTGCACAGAGGAGCCTGTACCCAACAGGAACCACCTAACATCTCTCAGGTGTGGTTTGTTTTGCTTTCACATCCCAAAATTCCAGACATCTGTCCCCTTCCACAGTTGTCCTCTACTCATCAAGCAGATACTGGAAATCCTTTAGGTTAAAGTCCTAGCACCTCATTTGCACTGACCCTGTCATTGTGCACTGTTCGTAGAAGTTCTAATCTGTGGGTATTGTTCAGAATAGGTTTATTTTTTTTCTTCCAGTATTTCTCTATTTGTGTATGTGTCATCTAATGTAAGGGTTGCAGCAGTAATTGCTACCCTTCTGTGGAAATGCTCCGTAATCACTGCAGTGAACCTTGCATAACATCCAGAAAGCAGCTTAGAGTTGGCTCTAGACAGCCTTCATTTACATATTCAAATGTATTTTTGTAAAGCTAAACTAAATGTTTGTTTATTAGACAACTCATTCGCTCAAAACTACTGTGCTCTCAGCCTGTTTTCCACCAAAAGGATTGTCCTTACCAGGCAACTGGAACTAGGGAACTAGGCTGTCAGCTACTGTCAAACAGAAGCCTTTCTGCCCAGGGAATACACAATAATCCCACTCCCAAAACAAACTTAAAATCAGCCTAAGGCATGATACTGTCAACATTGCATAACCAGTTATACCTCCAAGGAAGAAAAGGAAACAAAAACACAAACAAAACTCAAACATGACACAAACAGAAAACCAAAAGTAAAAAAAGAAACAAAGCACCAAACAGCAATAATTTCCCCTAGGGTGAAGTTTGTCTAGGGTGTTGTGCCCACCTATCGTCTCACTAGCTGTTTTGGTGATTACAGCTATAATATGCAGCAAAAATGAGGCCAGATACCAAGGCAGAAAAATTTGCTGATGGAATACAACTGTAAATTATTTAATTTAATTAATCACTTAAAAGAAATAAGATAATCGAAGTCTGCTGAACAGAGCAAGCATTATTAAGGATTATACTCTGCATCACAATTAGATAGCACTTCATCTCACCAAACATATCCAGAGGAAATATTTATAAAAAGGATTTAATCAATAGCTGACAATAATAATGCCCATCAGACTGAATAACGTGAATAGCAATATATGCAAACACAAGCCTTTGTTTCTTCAGAGAAATAACCTTCCGAAATGGGAAAAAAAAAAGTCAGTAAGAAACTGACAGTAAATGAGCTATAGTTCCTTCCAGGCAAAAAGAGTTATAAAAGCAGCACAAAAGTGGAACCTTAATTAAAAGCTTCAAAAGCAAATAATAGCCAAATAATAAAAAATACATATATAAATAAAAAATGGGTAGAGAATGTGGAGTCTGATAGCATTACAAGGAAGGCAAAAAACATAAAAGAGTAACAGTGAAAATAGGAGAATTGAAGAAAAAGTGTACTAGGCTCTATGAAATGGAGATGAAAGAAGACAATTCAAAGATCACTTGTAGTTTAATATTGTCTTAAATTAACACAGGCAGAAGGAATATTTCCTTAAACAACTGTATAACATAACCTTTGCAAAAGAATTTAAAATTATAAAACTATTCATGGATAAAAAACTGAAGAACATGTATCAGAAAGTTGTTGGAATCAAAATGCTCAAAACCAAATCTACTTATTGCAGAATTGTATTTCTGAAGGTCAAATTAAAAAAAAAAAAAAAAAAAAAAAAAGTGTGTAAAATGGGACTAAGGCAAAACTGAAAGCAACTAGACCCCAGACTGCAACCCACTTCTGCCTTCTCTGCTTTCCACTCAGTTTCCACCTAATCTTGAAGGCATCTAAGCACTACATTCATTTCAGTCTCTGATCCGAAGCCCTGGAACAGTAAGTGCATGTCCAGAAGTGTCTCAAAATCTGTACAACAGCCTTGCTAGTACCAGCTCCCTTGCTGGTACACCATTCGTGTCATAGCTTGAACAGGATTCAGAAACTGGGAGTTCTCCTATTTCAGTTTGCTGAAGCACTAGTGTGGTTGCCATCTCCAAGTATGCTAAGATCACAACTCTGCAAATGCAACTGTAGCTCTCTGCCTGACTTGAGGATTTTGATATTGAATTTTGTGTTAAGCAGGCCTTGGGTAAAACACAGAAGCTGATCTGGAAGCAAGGACAGAATGACCATACATTCCGCGCTGAACACTAAGCACAGAATTCATCTCCTAATGTAAGTGCCTGCATTCCCTCTGTAGTCAAGAGAAGTCTAACCAACACAGCCAGAGGAGACTAGACAGCAACCAACTCATCCTACAGCAGACAAGTTGGTCAAATGAATCACTGCTGACTAGCTGACTCCATCATTGACTATGTCAGAGTTTTTACACCAGCCTAAAATGAACACGTACTTGCTGGCACCTAAAGTGCCAACTAAAGTCCTATTATAGTTTAATTGCTCCTGCATTCACTCACTCGGGTCCAGAGAAGGCTATCTTCTTTGTTGTACACTGGTAGAGATAAAACCAGAGGGAAGAAGTCCCTTATCCAAGCCTTGCATGGCAACAAGCACACATCCCTCTAACATGAGAAATAAAGGTATTATCCCTTTCAGCTGAGAAATGCAGCAGGCGTCAAAGTTTTACCTGTCCTGAAAAAGTATTGCTACTATTTTGTTAACAAGAAATGCATCAGCTGCTTTCAAACTGTCTCCCAAAGGAAGTCTGTTTTTCCCCAGCTGTTTATTAGATAGGAAACAAATACCACACAGGGCACCAGGGCTACAAATCCCAGGCACATCCCTAAGAGTGGAGGCCAAGTACCAGAAAAAACAAGGCTTCTACATACACAGCTCTTCCCACTTATTTTCTGTGGGCTGGCTGTAGGTGGGGTATAAAAATATTTAGTACTGCATTCCCATTTATGTCCCTAAACACTTAGGGGATTGGGGTCTACTCATACAACTGCCTTGCAGAACCCAGCTATAAGTCTTTTCCGGTATTTTTACCTTTCTCTTCTCTGTATTACAGTTGCAGCCATATAACAGTATTAACTTTTCATATTTCCACTTCCTTCTCACAATATTTACATAAAGATTTAAGATAAAAGAAGTCATGCATCTTTTTCCCAAAAATGGGAAGGTCAGCTCATGACAGATACATAACTCAGTCATTCATCAGATCGTTTCCTACCACCTAATGATAATATCCTTGGGTATGCTTCCGCTTTGCTAAGGTATTGCTGTTTTGAAACTTATTTAAATGTATTATATTTTAACAAATGGTGAATAAAATTACATGCCAGGTTGCAATATGTAACACACTAATAAAAGCTAAAGTAATTTCAGGAAAGAAGGCATAACCGAAATCCTCGGCATCCTGTTCTTGAATTCACTGATAGAGCAGTTGAGAAGTGCACTGAACAAGTCTAGAGGCTACATCACTAGGAAAGTGGCATCTGTACCTGAATCAGCTCTCACTTTGATCTGCAAAATGAAATCCCAAAAGAGGCATGCACAGATTTTGTTCTGAAGGAGGATTAGCAAGGAGTACAGACAGTAGCGTTCAGCAAAAACCGTTCTGCAAGCAGCTGTTTCACAGACCTCTACATAGTCTTCCTATAAAAACTCTTAAGTGGTTCCATGGTTATTTCTAAGCTAAAGAAGACAATGACACAGAGGTTTAGTTGATCCCATGTCTGTACAGGGTTATCATAGTTTAAACAGAGAGAAACCTTGCCTTTTTAGAGGAGTTACATAGGATATTTTGAATGAAGATGATAGAGCTCAGAGATGGATAAGGTCCTTATCTATTTTTTTTATAACTTTATATAATATATATTTTATAAATATTTACATATTCTAATCTTTTTTTTTTTCCCTTCCTTTTTTTTAATATAAGGTAAAAGTATCTCTTCTGTACTGGTTATGGACCCTTCAATCACAAATGTTGCCAGAAGCTGCAGAATGAGCCAGCCATGTAGTTATGATTCGTGCATAACAATAATATGTACTGGATGTATTACAGGAGAAACACATTGTCTAGGTGGAGCAGGACTGGAGAAGTCATCCAGATTGGTAGACATGAGTGATCTGTAACCAACCAGCTGTAGAAAGATGTTGCAGGAAAGGTGGAAAAAAAGAAAAAAGAAAAAGGTAATTACTGACTGAAAAGACAACACCTCAGAAAGAATTGCCAGACAACTAGCAAAAGTCCCTATCCTCTTACAGAGCAGTTTGATAAGATGCTGGGAAGAAAGGAAACAGAGATGGGAATGGACATAGAATTTACAGTGTAAGGCTTCAAGAGTTAAGAGGGGCCAAGAAATGGTCCATCTGAGATGAGCTAGCAGGATGGCATGGCACTCACCTAGTAAGCTTCAGCATGCTGTGATACTAGTATGAGACAATTTAGTCCACAGATAATTACCACTTCTGGAGATTCCCAGACAAGGGGGCTCTGTGAGGGAAAGTACTAAACTTCGCCCACATCTGTAAACATGCAGAAAGGTAAAAGCACACTCCACCAGGCAACTAGTGTTCTATAGAAAGCAATAGTCCCTTGCAGAAAGTTCACAGCACAGAATGGCAACATATCTTGTGACTCAGATGTGAAGCTCCTGTTCCATCCTTCGCTATCAATGGACAAATTCAGCAGCCTTCTTACTGAGAACATTGCTACCTTTGCAATAATATGCATCGCCCTTAATAAATCCTAGTGAAAGAGAAAAATAGCACAGACAGCAAACAAAAAGACAAAGCTTTTCTGATCTTTTTTAATCCAACTTTGTTACTGAAATGCAATGATCCATATCTCCAAACCAGAATATTTTAGATTATTTAAAAAAAAAAAATTAAAAATCCAGTTCTATAGCCTGAGATCACAAACACAAGGTACCACACACATGCAGTATTTGCCTTGCAGTGAGGAGAATTAATTGGGGCTTAAAGGGGTACTATTATGGCTATTTTCAAACCAGAAAAAACAGCATATTGCTTGGCTTGCCAAATCAGATTCCAGTCCTGTCTCCTATAAACAAAGTTTTTTCATAACTTTTCATAGTTTTCAAATACATCAGTTTTTTAGTGATTGCTGAAATGTAGGTACTTACTTTCAACAGTAAGTTCCTTCCTCATCACTGCAGGTGATGATCAGCCTGTGTCCTGAACCAGAAGCAGCAAGTGACTTCAGCACTAGGAGAGAATAACAGAGAAAGAAGAGTCTTAACAGGAAAAATAATTCCTTATTTTGTTAGAAAACAAACAGTAGTCAGCATCAATCCAAGAATGCATTACTTAACATTTGTTAAATGTTACTGGACTGCAAGACAGCCTAGGTTAGACATGATAATATTAATAAAATACATCACAAGTTTTTAGGTAACGCTATTCCTTTCTACTATAAATTTATTATCTAAGACCATGTCCCACTATGAAGTTTTGTACAAGCACATGATGAAGAATCCTCCAACTTTACTGGGGCAGGATGAACTTGTGGAGGAATGTTAACTTTGATTTTCATAGGAATAAAACCACACTCTAAAGATGTCTTTTCTAAACATTAATAAACTTTAGAACTACACAGAACTGCAGTATAAAAAATGATGACCCAGTGTCTTTTTAGATCTGAAAGACTTCATTGTGAACCATAATTACTGGTCAGCTTTATAAGCAATGTAACATTACATTCAGTGGCCCTCACAAACTCAGTTGGAAAAGTAATAGATGTTCATATTTTCATGCTGAGCTAAAATAAATGTAAAATACTATGTGGCAAGACAATAGAAGCTGATCATAGCTTACAACCTTAAGCTATTAATTTCTTGAAAATCCCAAGGAAAACTGCCTAGGATATCAAAATAACTTGTAAAGCACTACCATGTGCTCCCAATGTGAACAAATTCAAGTCTGGCCACTTCTTTCCAAATTCTGTATGGTACTAGAAGGAGCTTACTTTGCCTTATTTAGGCAAATCTGTATTTAGAATGTTCAGAGAAGTTCAGAAAGTAATTGGTGAAATGAATCTATAGATCAATAGGGCATGAACTGTAAAGACTTTTTATTTTTGACAATGGAAAGATATTTAACAAATAAATTTATGTAAATTAATGAATAATCCTAAAAATAAAGATATCCCTATCTGATCACACAATAATATCTCAAGTATCTTTATTTGCTGTGTTTAAAGCTACCTATATCTGAGCAAACTTAATGGCTGTACAGCTTTATCCATACTATGTAATTTCAAAAACAATCAAAGAGCTTTACTTTATGCTTAGAATGAGCACACTAAGTCAAAAACAGAAGTCACAAAGGTTTATCAATAAAATCAACCATGAGTGAAGAGATGTAAAGAAAATTATCCATTTTGCTTTGCAAATGAATCTTTAAATCAAACATCCCACCTCTGAGAAAGGAACAGACTACTTTTGTGAAACAAGAAATTACCTTCACATATACAATGATATCATCAAGCTGAGCAAAGACACCTTCACTGAAGTAAAAAAATGGGTGTATGTGGTAGAAATCAGCAATTCCCAACAACTGCAGGGATTGAGGTGCCACAGCCAGCTTCATGAACTGACTTGTGCTGTTACTAGAGCTCCAGAGGCAGCCTTAGACTCAGTTGCTTGAATGCAGCCCCCAAAAAGCTGCTCTGAAGCACTGAATAAGACATCAAACTCCTGGAGCGTGGGTACACTGAGCAGCTGCATACAGAGGATGGCTTAGCCTAGGGCCATCACTAAGAGCTGGGAAGTTAATTCTGCCGAGCAGCTGATCTCTATTAGGTTGGGCATTGGGAGGGCTGCAAAGGTTAGCTTCAGGCAACTGATAGATCCTCCCACTCTCAGCCAATCTCAACTGAAGGAGGAGGGGTCACTTTAGGTGCAAAGTTACAGAGGGCTGAGGGGCTGCAAGCTACCTCTGTACTCTGGCCATAGCTCCCTGCAGGATCTGGAGGTCACAGAGGAGCAGTGGGAGGGCTGCACAGTGAATCCATGAGGAAGAACCAGCCAAGAGCAACCACAGCAGAGACAGGGTCCCCAATCACCATGGCACAGCCCCACAAGAGGCAAGCAGATCTGGGCTGGCGAGAGCACCACATTTCATCAGCAGACCAGCAGGCATCAGATGAAGGCAATACACCAAATCAGGTCTGATGTCAAGATGGGAAATCCAAGCAACAATTCAGTAACAGTAGAAGACAGAATTCTACACAGAGGTGCCTACACCATAGCTCAGGCACAGACCGAAAACCCCAGGCTGAGCTGAAGTAGGGCTCTTGGGCACATGGGCACAGGATGTAGGTAAAGACTCAGGTGAGGTTGATTAGGACCATTAAGACCTGTTAGTGCCCTCAGGGCCCTGACACATATCACATGTGCATAGGGAAGCCGACAAATGTAACCTGAAACTCTACATTCCACACAACATCACTGCTTCTGACCTATGGTTCAGCCCTTTTTTTGCTTGTCTGTAAGACAGTGATCACATTACTTTGAGACGGTCTCCTCTCAGCTTAGAATCATAGAATCATAGAATAGATTGGGTTGGAAAAGACCTCCAAGATCATCAAGTCCAACCCCTGATCCAACTCCAATTACTATATCATGGCACTAAGGGCCACGTCCAATCTCTTTTTAAAAACCTCCAGGGATGGTGAATCCACCACCTCTCTGGGCAGGCCGTTCCAGTGCCTGATTACCCTCTCTGTAAAGAATTTCTTCTTAACATCTAACCTAAACCTCCCCTGGCAGAGCTTGAGCCCATGCCCCCTTGTCCTATTGTTGGTTGCCTGGGAGAAGAGACCAACCCCTTCTAAAGATTCTTCTGATTTATAGACTCTGCTATTTAGATTCTTGCATAACTTCTGTTCCACCATTCCATATGGCACATATGTACAATCTGGACTGAGTTCACGGAGGACTGAGAAATTTTCAACAGATCTGAGTTGGTTCTCAAAATGAACAGAGTATGAGGCTTAGGTTTCTAAGCCTCATAAGACATGTTTAGACAGCAAACTATGCAATGCTAACACATTTTGTTAATTGAGATGCATATTTTTGCTATGGAAAAATATGTAGTGTATCTACAGAACAAAGAGATACAAAGTAGCATTGCAATGATAGCCAGCAATCAAAAATAAAGAAATAAATTTGTCAATTGAAACAGCCATTATCCACACTGGAAAGTTTTCAAAAGGGTTAGCGTATCTTGCAGCCATTAAACCACTGGTTTAATAGATTCAATAACTCAAGACTGCTAGATTTTACTTACATGCCAGACTTTACACTTGAATACAAACAAACTTTTATTCACTGTTCCCTGTGCGCTTCTTCCCTCTGCCTCAAAAAGTTATAAGGATATGAACATCTGTTCAAAGGCAAGATGAGCCTCTGGTTTCTGAAGGCCTAAGCAATCAACAATCACATCATATATAAGAGTACAGAATAGTGAGCAATTTTTATGACAATGGTGGATACCTCTGAAATAAGTGAAATTTGTATTGCAAGAGTATATTTAAAACTGATGCATGTTTACCCAGCATGGTTTTTTATCCCATCCAAACTTTACTTAAATATTTTATATGTGCCCCATCCAAAATCTACTTAAATGTTTTAGACATGTGTTAAGACAATATCTAAATGTTATCAGTCCTAAGGCTCTCACCCAACCAAATATTCCCCTTCTTTTCAAAGAGGTTTAATACAAGAAATTAAATTCTGTGATACTTGATATGATTGACATCTAATTATGAGAGCAATTCCATTGACTTCTAGACCATTACAATCTGTGAAAAAGTATTCCAAGAGATAAGCAGAAGTAATACAAGCTAATACAAAAATAGTTGTATTGTCATGGCAATTCAGTGTTTTACATGCTAGACAGGGCTTCCATATGCCAGTTCTTTCCTTCTCAGTTTTAATCTTACTTGTTGAGTTCTGCTGTTTGAAACAGACAAAAGCATACCAGATTTTTAATTGATAATTGAAGATGTGTTGGGCTAGTTGTTAACTCAACAATGTCAGTCACTAAAAGCATAGAAGATATTTCAGAGTGAAAGCTAAATTATTTAGGTTTGATTTAACTTAGTTAATGTGATAACATGAACTTTAAGAAAGTTGATGCAGACATGTTGAGCCACAGGTCTTTGCTGAACCTGAAATCAAGATACCGAGCACCAGGGAAAGCTCTTTGGCAAAGATGGAATGGAGCAGAATGCTGTCACCATGTTTTCAAGAGAACAGCATGCAGTGCCTCCTGTGCTGGCCACGTCAGAGGAGCAAAGACATGGCCCTGATTGCTCTTTCCCCTTTGTTGTGGCAAACTTTTGCAAGTGCAAAAGCTATAATTAAGTCTAAGCTCTGAAAAGACAGTGAAATTAAGGAAAAGCTCACAACTTTCTCCTTTCCTTTATGTATCCACAAGGCAGAGTTCTGTTTAAGCCTCATATACCATGATAAAGATATGGTTTAAAGAAAAAACAAAACTCCTCTTCTGTACAGCACTGTCAATTACAAACACAATACCAACTCGGGAGTTGGTTTGCAGCTCCATGTGTAGTCGAGCTGCAGAATGAAGGTATTACCACAAAAGTAAAAAAACAAGTCAGATCACTATGAGTAAGTATGAAAGAATAGCACAAACATATAAAGGGGAAAAAAATTACAAAGGCACAAAATATGATGCAATTAACAGAGGATACCAAGACTAACAAGAAAAAACTTTATTAGTAGTAACAGAAAAAGAGTTATAACATGGGTCTAAAGACAAATCTACTGACATACGGCACTGGAAAGGAGAAAAGTTGAGTAAAATGTAAGGGAAAAAAAGACATTAACTATGGGGAATTAAATATTCTCAAACTGCCAAGTTTGAATGAATTTCCTGTAAAAATACTTAAAGACCTATCTGAAATAGTTTCAAAATTATTAAATTACTATCTGTAGGACCTCAGGGGAAAACAGAATAGCAAATGACTAAGGGAAAAAAAAAAAAACCAACATAGGTCATATCTTTAAAAAGAATGGAAGTAAAAATCTGAGGAACTTTCAATTAAGATCAGTTCCTGGAAAAGTACTAGAATAAAAAATATTGTAAGTGCAAAGATAGTACAAAAAATAAATTATAGCCAAGACAGGTTCCTTATGAATAAGTCGCATCAAACCAAAGTAATGTGCATCTTTGGCAGGATCATATGTCCTGTGAATAATGGAAAGGCAGTAGAATTTATAAATTATGAAGATTTTGTCATGATCTCATGTAGCATTTTTGTAAGGAAGCTAGGAAATCAAGGTCAAAAGCTACAAAAGGTGCATAATTAAGTCACATTACTGCTATGTATTAACAGGGCTCCATACTGGTCTACCCAGTACTGTTGAAGATTTTCAGTACTCATCTGAATAATGCAACAGAACATCTATTGTTACTAAATTAAAAGATGCTAGCAAGCTGGGTTGTAGGAAAGAATGAACTCAGAAGGATCTTAAGATATCACTAAGTAGTCGTGATTGATATCCAGTCATGTACTGCAATTCCTGGGATGGCAATCCTCAGTGTAACTATCCTTACTAGGCTAATCTTAGAGGTATTTAAAGTATTACAACATAAGTGGAAATATTAGTTTCTGTTTTATTCAAACCACTATTATAATACAAAAATACACAAGATTTATGTTGGGTTTCAGCCTGTTTCCAAAGTTAACATGGAAAGTAATCACACTCTGTTTTACTATATGGTCTAATCTGCAAAAATGAGGGTAAAAGAGAAATGCAAGGTCACAATAAGCATTTAGATATGGATCTAAGTCAGTGCTAAGGATACAACTGGTTGTCATTCACCTTTAGAAATCTGAGCAGCCTGGAGCACCTTTATAGTCAATAAGCAGAAGCAGTCACATTGAAGTATGGTTTATCTCATCCTAGGATACACACCTGACCAGGAGTCACATTCGACCACTGTACTCTTGCCCCTATCGACCATAAGGGAGACTGCACAACTAGCTCACCCAGGCATGTTAAGTTAGAGAAGTGTAGTCTTGCCCTCAGTATATAGGCAGATATTCTGAAGCATACTTCTTGTTAGAAGAGCATCAGAGTGGGGCCACAGTTCTGTTTTTTCTGACTAAATTGCCACAAAACAAAAAGACCTTAGGCTGCCTACTTCAGTCTAGCTTTCTGTTGCCAGTTAGGCTGAAGCTGATAGAAGGTTATGTAGAGTCATAAACATGCCTTAATAATTCTGAGCTCATATTTTTCCAAAATAAGCAGCTGACATCCTGCCTTCTAAGCTTTCTGTGGTTCCTCCGATTACAAAGACACTGACTGCTTTTGGATAGAATTCTCCATTTGTTCCTTTTCCACCACAGCTCACTATTTCTATCAGATGGTTCAGAAGAGGGAACATTCCTGTGGCTCTTTGTAACATGGTTAGGACTGCTCGAACCCTGGCCCAGTGACATCAGCAGGAGTTTTGCCTTTGATTTCAGTAGCATTAAAATTTCACTCACCTAGGTTTTGGACACAGATGAGCTTAGGGTGTGAAGTTAGTTCAGCATTGCACAGAGAACTCAAAAAAGGGAGTCTTCTTGCATTGTTCCTCTGTAGCACACATTTTTCAGTAGAGACATACTGCTGGATGATTATTGTCACAAACTTTTAAGAATTTATATTTTATCATTAAAATCATTCAACAGCACCTTAGGGTGAATAAAACAGCTACCACCTGTTCTTCAGAAAGGTATCTTCTTGTGTTATGTCCATTTGCTATTGATGATGTTTAATAACTACTTTCAAATGCAGCTTTCAAATACTGCTTAACACTACATACCCAGAGGTAAGCTGAGCTACGTCTTCGAAGTGGGTGATTTGGGGAATAGCAGTGGCTGCTATTTACCAACAGAACAGCATACCATCACAAAAATACTCCTGACTGGTAAGTGAGACATGACAACACTCTAGATTTCAGTGGTAATTGTGTAAGTATCCCTCCTATTTCATACAACAACTACTTTAAATTCTCATTGACTTCCAGTCCTCTAGAATCCACAATAGTTATTTTAGAGAGAAAATTAAACATACCACATCATATTGTGTAAGTATCCCTCCTATTTCATACAACAGCTACTTTAAATTCTCATTGACTTCCAGACCTCTAGAATCCACAATAGTTATTTCAGAGAGAAAATTAAACATACCACATCATCCTTTTTCTTTCATGTGCTAAAGAACTGATGTCAACCGTGGCTGTGAAACACATAAAACATTACCCTTTGGTATACAGGATCACTGACACCTGAGTGAAATACAGTGTTATGAATGAAGCTTCACAATCTCTTGCCTGATTTTAGGGGAAACTGAGTGATTTTGTAAGGGATCATGAACCTCATCTTGCAGAATATGCACACAACAGCATACTACGTTATATGATGGCAAATAGGCAGAAGTAGTATTAAGTTTCAACTGAGGAAATAAACAATTCCTTACTGCTTTTGTGATGTGGGATATTTCAGTGATTACTGTTGACAACAGCCAACAAGTAGTTAAGTTTTTATGATAGACTGTTAACAATTTTTTCTCTTGCCCAAAATTAAGTATAGGCCACAGCAAAATACAAATACATATTCCCATCAGGTCACACTGAAATAAACTGAGAATATACCAGAGTAGCCCTTGAGACAGCCAGAAGTGGGTTTCTGAGAATGAGAAAGCTGAAGCTGTGCAATACTGGGGCCATAGTTGCAGCTCTGACCACTGGGTATTTCTTCTCTGGCAGTAAGTAGAGTTTTCGACCTTCCTGGGAGGCTTCACTTTTAGACCACTTCTGTTTGATTCAATTTTCCCCCTCATTTTTCTAACAAAATATCCTTTTTATGAACACTTCAGCCTTAGATATTTTTTTCTTACCATAATTCATAGTAGCCCATTCTTCTCAGAGACATGAATTTCTGAAAAGCAGATAAAAACCCAAGGTCAACACTTTCTGCACTCCAGGAAAGAAAAAAATCTAATTGTCTCACCAGATACTGCTCATATGCTCTCTATGTTAGCAGAACACATGAGGAAAGGGATGATTTTGGGTGGCCAAGGAGAAAATGGTCCCATAGGATGAAGAAATAGTTCCTCCCTCTCTTTTCTAATGATAAATACGGAGACACACACTTCCAACATATGATCCCTGGAAAGCATAGGTGCTGGACTGCTAATTTGCCAAGGTTTTAGCTCTGATGCCTTTAGCACAGTGGTAGAAATAAAGAGCTCTGCTGTGGATTAGATATTGGGTCTTTAGTGCCATGCTGATAATGCTGCACAAAAAACCTCTCAAGCACAACATATATATCTGCATGATGAATTGGTTTGTTTTTAAATTCTCACCAATCATTCTGTTGATTTCTTAACCATACAGTTAATTAACACCTAGTTTCCAAACACAAAACTAGAACTTGAAGTTGTCAGCAGTTGTCCAGACACAAATCAGACAGAGGAGAGAAGGAAAAGTTTGCGTGTATATCCAATCAAAAGACTGTTTAGCATCACCTGTATCTTCTTTCAAAGCGTGAGGTGGAAGATGAAAAATACATTTCTGTATTCAATGGCCAATATCTAGGAGAATATGTTACTCCATACTTGCTCAATTTTTATTTTTCTCATTAAGCATCCCTTTCTCATTTTAATACAAAAGAGCATCCTGGACTAATCAGACCTTTCGCTATCTACTATGGGAGTTAGTATTTTCCTACATATGCTCTGCTTTAAGACTGTGTAGGTAAAATGAAAGTAAGAAAAAAAAAATCTAGAATATTGGAATGATTTTCCATACCAGTACATTCGAATCAACACATGCACTTTCTATTATAATGACTCGGCATTAATTTGGATCCACCTTTGTACATATCCATGCATAAGTAATTTTTCTCTTTTCAGTACATCTCAGAGCTGGCAGAACTCCATACAAGTAAAGTTATCTGTCTGCTCTAATGTCTGCAAGATTAAACCATCAGTAATTTAAAAGTGTGATAAAAGAACTTTATTTGCTTCTGAAGTTGAGGTCTCTTACAGCATCCCTCCCAATTTACACATTCAGTAAGTTTTTTCATCATGAAATTAAGTGTTTTGAGAATACTAGGAGGGCAAAAAATCAGAGGTATTTTCACACAGAGGTTCCATCTTTTGGATACTGTTCCAATTTCCCTTTGTAATACAGACATTTGTACCTCCATAACAAAGTAATTTCATGATGGGAGGGGGAGAGAAGCATTTTTTCCTTATTTTAAAGGTCCAGATGGACTTTTTAAAGCTATATTACTTAATTGAATTCCTAAACCTGCAAACTTTTTCTGCTTTACTCACTGCTTAGTTAGACAATATAATACCAAGTAAGCCTATTACTTAAGTTTTTTTGTAAAAGTGCCTTGGGGCAGTTCTTTAAGAAAGAAAATCAAGTTCAACAAGAAGTAGGTACTAAAATTTAAGTGCAGATCACAGCTTCAAACCAATCAGCAGATATCTAATCTCAAATTTGTTTAAATCTGAAATACTTATAAAATTTTGAGAAAGTATTTCAGCATTTTTCTCAAGAAAAGTGAGAGTTTATCCAAACATTTTCAGCAAGGTATTAAAGAGCACTTCAAGCACCTGTAACACAAGGTACTAGAATAATAAACTTCATCTAGACATAATGCAGATATACAGCTCTGGATGCAGCCACAGCTCTGGACAGTTCAGCTCAAATCTATGTTAGGAACTAGGCTGTGATTAGACAATGATTGGGCTTTAGTGCAAAGCCTGCAAGAGGGAGCTTTTGACTCGGTAGTCAAAATAAGGCACAATCCTGTCCTGGTTTTTAGCTGAAATAGAGCTGGTTTTCTTTTTAGTAATTAGAAGAGCAGTGTTTTGGTTTCCAGCCTGGGACTCTCTCTGAGAGACACTGATAATGTACCAATCAATGTTTACATTCTTGCCACTGGAAGTGAAGGACTTTGTGTTCTGTTAGTCCACAAGCACAAGATTTAAGGGGGGATAAGAATATTTAAATTAATAAACTTAATTGACAGTTACATATGCCAATGGGGTATTCCATATCATATCACCTCATGTCCACTATATCAGTGAGGGTCTCTGCCTCTTTTGCTCTCTCTGGCTTTCGCTCAGGCTCTCGCTCTCCTGGGATTGCGGTTTCGGTTCGGGATTGTCTCTCCTCCAGGATCGTTACCTGGGAAGGGGCTGGGCTTGGTCAGGAAGGGGGTGAGTAGAACATTGGGTGTCATTCACTTGCATATTTTGTTGCTGTTATTATTATCTTTACTATTTTAATATTATTAATAGTATTATTTTAAGTTTTCTCTCTATTATTAAACTGTTCTTATCTCAACCTACAATCCTCCTTACTCTTGCCCCCCCCCAGTCCTCTCCCCTATCCCCTGGGGGTGGGGGGGAAGTGGGTGAACGGCTGTGTTGGCTGCTAGCCAAGGGCTAGCCAAGTGAAACTATCACAAATCCTTATTCCTAATTCACCAGTTATCTTCATCTTTCATGGAAAAAAAGAAGGAACAGGAAAAAAAGAAGGAACAGAAAAAAAAAGCTCTCCTATTCTTTAGGAAAAAAACTCTAAGAAACTAAGAAAGAAACAAAAGATTATTAGGAAATCACTGACAAAATAAAGATTTGTTCTGTTATTGTTTAAATCATTCCATTGAACTATTGCTAAAAAAGGCATAGGATATAGTCACTGCAGTTCTTCTGGCCAGGTAAGAAAAGCAAATCTCTTTCAATACCAGCTGTGAATCTTCCAATACATTCTGTGAAGCACTCCATTTCTGGAGCATTTCTCTGATTGTATTTTGCACAGGAAATGGAAAGTAGAAATTTCCAGGAGACTACCAACAGCATTACTGACATTTCCTTTCTTTCCTTTAAGCTTTCACTGCCTTGGGTTTCTACCTTCACATCTCCTACCTAGTGATGCTTTCACACATTGCTGGTGAAATAATATAAATCTAAGCACAAAGGAAACTTAAAACCTATTTCAGGACTATGGGAATAAATCTGCTGATTTAAGGAAGAAGAATTCTACCTATTGCTTCATTACATTGTATTTCTGCAACAAAGAAAATTAAAGGAGTAAAGAGAGATTGATTTTTAAATACAGCACCCTCTGACATATGTTTGTGTGTCTCTTTCCCACTGCTCAAACCTTGGGTGCAGGAAGAAATTCATGGCAAAGATTCTCTGTGATCTTTCAAGCTCATTGTTCCCAGCAGCAATTTTTCCTCCTCTCATCAGAACTTATTGTTAAATTAGTCACTTAAGCAATGCAATTAATGTGACTTATTTGAAGCAACACCAGCTGCAAGGCTGCACAGCCCTCCAGGATCAGGCAGGATGCCTGGGCTACAAAGCGTTAATGTTCCCTCTCCCCTTCTGAAAGTGGGCACGGTGAAACACACAGGCATACTCTGGGAGGTAAAATGAGTCATATAGTGCCTGCTGCTTTCTGCCTTTATTACAATGAGATAAAGGTCAGCAATATTACAAAGGTTTAATTTACACCACAAACTGACTCAAATATATTCTATTATCACTCATTAGTTTTTGCTTTTCTTTGTTATAATATCATCCTTCTTACTAGAGCAGAAATGCTTACCTTTGTTCTGATGTGAGAACAAACAGGAAACCAATTCTCAGAAAAGTCTGGAAGAATTAAAAGTCTCACAGGTTGTTTTTAATTTAATGTCATCTTACCTCAAACAAAGTTGGCCCTGGATCTCAGAAAGATATCAGGAAAAAAGAAAAGCAGCATAAAACATTGCCAAAATACAGTTGATCATTGAACTAGTAATTAAGTGAAACTCCAATATTTTCAAAGCTTTTTCATGCATATATATGTGTATATTTACTGTTAATAATAAGTCAGTACACCCCATCTCCACAGAAGCGACTAGTGAAATAACATCTCAGGTACATCTGTGTACAGTTAATAGTTCAAATAAGAAAATGTTTACTCATGTCTACCTCAGAAACCTGAATGAAGGACTTTCTTTCTGGTCCATGATCAGCAATATCCTCTTCTATGGGCAAGGAGTTCTAGGTCACAGATAAATGTTATGTCTGTCTACAGTGATCTACATACCCTCAGAAAATAGATCTTTGAACAAGTGTTGTTCATCCAACAAAAAAAAATATAAACTAGAAATTCCTCTGCACGCTTAGAGAAGAGTGCAGTCCAAAGCTTAAGGAACCTGACCAGGATACTGAGGACAGGAGCAGGACAGAGTGTCCACATAAAGCTGATGGCGGTACTGCAATCAAAGCTATGTGGAGTATGCCAATTCCTCCAATTCCCTGTTTTCTGTAGAGGACATCTCATTCAAACAAGACTAAAAATGAGAAAACAGCATAGTAACCTTTGCCTCAAAGAGGTGGGGCAGCACAAGCCAGAATCCCAATCTTACAATCTCCTGTAGATACCAGAGAGGCTGAAAGGTCCCAGAGTCACCATGTATGTTTAGGAATATACCTTTAGTGACACAAAACTACTTGCTAAGTATGCTTTAATGACCTTGATCCTAGAATTTGAGTCCTAGATATGAAATGTAAATGCTGCAAGTGGGATGGTACCCTTTACTGGCTGCCTGAATTTACACCACTGTTTGTACTACTCAGATGCCTTCCAGGCTGACATGATCTGCAAGCAGGCCAAACATTTTTGACATTGATACAACATTGCATCAATTGCACATCATAAGAAAAGTTCACGTGCCTGCAATTTACCCTTTGTCTCCAGGCCTTATTTGGCTTTTCATAGGAATCACACATGCTGTGTTAATATTGGGAAACTCCATATTCTACTTTTTTTTCTAATTTTTTTCCCTGCTGCCCACCTCCCTGTTTGCTTTGATCAGTTTGGGAAGGTCATGCAATCATAGCCACTAAATGAAGAACGCTGTTGCAGTATGATGTTCTAATGGACAGAAAGACTTCTGAGTCTCCGTTCTTGCTAGCTGGCCTGCAAGCACCTTCTTATTGTCTGCCAGCTTGATAAACCAGGGGAAAAAAGGTCAGTGAAGACCCCATCAACACATAAACTTACAATGGTTTTAAGATAGTTCTATGAAGCCAAAGCAGAGTCCAGTACGGATACTTATTTGGTTTCATAGTAGCATGTTTTCATAGAAATACAGAATAATACAAGCTTGTGGTATCTAGTCCAAACACTTGCTCAAAGCAGGTCCCACTAGGTAAAATATCACAACTTTTGCCATCATATTCACTTACTTCTTTGCATTAAATAGTAGATGTGAAGATCTCTTGAAGAGCAGGAGATTTTTTTTTTTTTTAATAAAATTACTTTAATAAAAACAAAGACATTAAAGTTTTACATATAACATTCTCAAATGCCAGAGTATTAATTCAGGGTAATAACTCCTCTAAGAATTACTGAATTATACATTTTAAATTACAGTTTTCAAAAATAGGAGTGGATATATTATAAAACTGAAAATAAATTTCATAAAACCTATTCTAAGTATTTTCTATGCAGTGATTTGTGTGAATTATTTAACATTTTCATTAACATTGTCTGGAAATGTACAATTTTATCTGACTCGTGTCTTGAGATCCTTGTATTTTTAAAGGACCTAGTTCTGCAAGTTTTCCTGTACCACTAACTGCACTCGTAGGCAGTTCTAGAACTCAGGAGTTTCAGTACTGAAACTATGAACTAATGCTGAATGTCAACACCATTTGTTAACACCATTTGAATTGCTTTATATATACATTTCTCCCTTCCAAACATTACACATTTATTCTTCTGTATTACATAAAAAAACCCAAAACAACCCAAACTCAAACTTTTGCCTGGTTTTCATGCTCTTTCAGAAGTATATGAAATTTAGGCTTGCAAAGAGAGACAAAATTCCATCAAATAAAGGTTTTCTTTTAAAAATTCAAGTGTCTCTTGTGCTCAGATAAGCAACACAAAAGATCTGCATTCCTTAGTGTAGCACCTGTTTTGAAAGAGATATGGCAGACCAAATAATTAAATCAAAAGTATTCAAACACCAATTAACATTTGACTTCAGGTTCTACTAAAGATTTAAACTAGATCTTATGTTATCAGAACCCTCCAGACCATCTCTAATACACAAGAGAGTAAGACACAGACAGATGATAACAGTTATTGAAAATTAAAGCTGCTTAATTGTTTACATAAACAGAAGGCAGTCGAGAAACATATCATTATGGAGATTTTATTTCCCCTCTAGACTTCATTAGCACAATCTCTGCAGTGCATGAAAAGTTTCACCAAAATCAGTGGGTAAAATTTCCACAGGAATTTTTAGCCTAGGTACGTAGAGGGGAACTAGGTGCCTCAGTGCTCTCCTGGATACTGAAAATAACTTAGATAGGTCCTTCTGTCACTGGTGAGCTTTACAGACATCTAAACATCTACATGCATATGCTTACACCAGTTAAAATTCAGGTCAGCTAGCAGTCAGTAATGAGTGTTGCTGATTATGCTTACAGATGGCTTCAGTTCACTACTCTTTAAAACCTGTATACTGATTGGAGAAAAAACAGAACTCAGGTTTTCCTGTCTCATATGTGTCTAACTGAAAGCCCAGGGCAACAATTTCTCTTTTTTCAGTGCTAAACTTGATGGTTGCTGCACATCTCCTTGTCAGCAACTCCTATATAAATGCATTGAATGGGGTCTTTCTAATTAACACATGTGAATAAAACTCCAAATCAGGATGTCACTGCATTAGCTTAAGATGTGCATAACAATTATTTTCATAGTGTTATAAAAAATTTCCAACTGCCAAAGACCAGCTAAAGTGAGGGAGAGAAAGAAGCATGCGCCTTTGCTACAACTTGACAGACAAAAAAAACGCAGAGTGTTTTGTATGGATTTCCCAAAGGATATATCAAGAACTATCTTCAGCATGTTGAAGATTCTAAGATTTGATTTGGGGTATTAATAGCTATCTTGACAATTTAATCTTTGCAAATGTTATTAGTATTACAGGAAAAAAAATTCTATATCCATTTTGCCAAGGCCATTAGCCTGGAAGTTCATGTGGTGAGAGGTATTTCTTGCTTAGAATATAAATTCACTCGCACAATATGTGTTTTGAAAAAGAGAAAGTACATTTATTTCCAGCCTTTTTAATGAGAGAGAAAAAAACTACAGGTTTTTTTTAAAGCTTTGCTTTGGTACTCATATATTACAGGTGCCTTCAATTATTTGGAGGCACACACAATATTAACACTTAGATATTTAACTTTATAATATGCCTATCTAGACAGGATGTGAGATGTCTGAATGAGGAAACTTGCACTCACACTATGTCATTACACAAAATCTCACCTGAAATCATATTGCCCACAAAGCTATAGTTACAAAAATTGAGAATATGACTATTGTCCAAATGAAACTCATAACGTCAATATCAACAATTTTATATCCTTGAGTGATTGTTATTACATTATTTCATATTTTATGGTAGTCCAGGAAAAGTCATAATCTCAAGCCATAAATGCATTTTACATGGTTATGAGATATAGATATATAACTATAGAAAAGTATGTGAAACCACAGTATAAAATTACATTTTTTCCATAGAACATGCCTGTGATCCACTAATTTTACAAAGAAAGCAAAAGAAGTGAAGTGCAAAGGACCTACCAACAAACCTTCAGAGAGCTGAATGAATTAATGCATTCACTTGATTAATTAGTACAGGCTTAAACAAAAAAATAACAAACCAACAATTGGTAAGAAGTTCACACTCTCTAAATGAGGTGCACTAACATTAAAGAAAACTTAAAAATCATACTGAAGCTATTTTTAAAATACTACATCAATAAAATTAATGTATGTCAACTTTTTCAAGGTTGATTATTACAGTGAAAGCAGTGCTTTAAAATTTATGTAAAGAGAAGTTTAAAAAACTATACCTAAATGAGAGAAATTATGTCACTATCCTAACACAGTAGTCCCATGCACCAACTCAAGTTAAAGTATATTTTTTTAAAGTTAGAATCCCTTCATTCATGTTTTGCACTCAAGAAGCACAACAATATTTATTCTCACTTAAAACTCACTAAAAGTGAAATCATGGCAAGACCTAACTATAAGAATTGTTCAACTAGCAGAACAGAATAGCAGCAGGAGTAATGTTATTACTTGAAGTACAATAGAAAACAGAGCTAAGAGAGAAACAGTCAATGTAAGCATATGTCTCAGCTATTATTCACTCACATATAATTCCAACGAAACATTGTTTTCTGTGCAAGATATTCTAGAATAAGGACAAAACTGATTTTCTTCCTAATAATTTTAAGCAGAGGCAGATTCACAAATCTGTTATTGTTCACTAGCTATGCAAATTTGCCTTTTGTAACACCACAGAAAGCCAGAAAATGATGGAGAAAGAAAGAAAAATAACTGATGCCAACCATTCAGCATACAACAGAGTAAATGAAAGAAATTCATTTTGTCTTATTGCGGGATGGCAGCATTGTGACTGACATAATTTAGTTGGTTGCTTAGCATCTGGGTCAGCAGACTGAAATTGCAGTGAGAAGACAAGACTAAGCATTCCACAATATTATCCCAGCGTTTCTATTTCTGGTGCATTTCTTCATCAGGTGCAGCTTCAGGGTTAGACTTTTCTATAGAGAGTTTAGTATCAACAAATTTATATATTAAATCCAAATCCTCACAATCTTATAATTGACTGAAAGCTAAACCTTCTTAAATTTTGCAGGTTATTCCTTTAAATTGCAGGATGGAATTCAAGCCAACAGGTTTGGAGAGGCTTTTTTTTCTTAGTGGTTAACATAAACACAAAGAGACAAAAGACTAAATCAGCACCAGACACAACGAAGTTCAAGTAGAGAATTTATAGGGAGCTAGAATCCAGCTTAATTCAAGATAAGAAAGACCAATTACCACCATATCAGCTGTAAAGAGTCAGATGTCACAACAGCCAAAGTTGTTTGCCATAGGCAAAGCTCCAAGACACATCCTGAGAAGGGGTTATATCAGAGGAAAAAAAAGAAACAATCAAGGGGGAGGGGGGGAGAGAAAATATTTGAGCTGAAGATAGCTCCATCATCTTCAACAGACACAAAAGCCCCATCTCAGAGGTGATGGAAGAGAAAACTGGTTTGAGGCTTAGATGCTTGAGATAGATGCTAACCATTTCCAAGACAAAAGCAACTCTCTTCCTGCCAAGGAAAAGCAAGAGGAAACAGAAGCTGTTTTCTTTCCAGTAGGACAGAACATACAGCACAACTACACTCTGAACTCCAAGACCAGGACATTAGCAAAACTTCCAGGGTCTGCAAAAGAGGCCAAGTATTGCTCTCTATATCTTGGGCTCATCATGAACTCCATCCCAAGCTCAGAGATAAGACCTTAGAAAGGACATATTAAAAAGACTGTCTTCAGCACAGTCACACCCCACTGACAGATGCAATTCATTGTGCCTTGGTCCCAGGCTGGTGCTGTTTTTATACTGAAAGTTCTTCTGGAAGCTTCTGTTGCTTATGTTCTACAGATTTCTCTGAAGTCAATCTTGGCTATCAAATATATCTGTCTGAAACACACAGTGAAGTCACACTTCTTAAAGGGCATCAGGTCAGCCAAACAGATGGGCACAAATATAAGAAGTGTCTGCTTCGAGCTTTTTTTTAATAGATTTTCATCTAGACATGTTCTAAGCAGAAGTGAGTGGTGTCTATAACAACGGTAAAGACAGGGTAGTAGATAAAGCTCAGCAACCCTTTAAGGACTGAGTGTATCAATGAACTCCACCACAAAGCAAGACCACTGTTGCAACTTCAGTTGGAGTTTCACATAAATAGCACTTCCTGCAGATCCTCTCCCATGTTACAGTCTCAATAAGTTCTAGGTTAACTATACTTGCCCTATCAGTGTTGTCTGAAGGAGGCTCTTGACAGCAACTAGTTGTATGGTACATTCAAAAATCAGACAAGCCTATACCTGTCAACATTCCCTGAAGCAGGAAAGGTTCATACTAAAGACACTGTTTGTATTCAAATCTTCATTTTCTCCCACCTTTTCCTGTTTGCTGAGGACCTGTTACAGCTCCTAGGAAAACTGACTCTGACTGGGTCGCAGGGTCCTCTCTGACAGCTTTCCAAAGACACACTTTTCCCCACGCACTCATAGTTTAAAACATGCACTGAAAGTTTCATCCACCTCTGACTCAAGTGGATTCAAAGGTCACCATAAAGATTTAATTCAAAATGGATTCTTGTTCCAACTTTTTGTAGCCTGGTCAGTAACAGGATGATTAAAGTAAAGCTGCAATACAATATAACAATTTTAACTCTACTACAAATTGTGGCCACTAGACATTTTTCTAAATGTTCATATGTAATCATAAAAATTGTAAGACATTTTGATACTGTGTGATGCTGATTAGGAATAAAAAACATGTCATAGAGCCCTGGAAACTGAAGATCTTTGCAAATTATAGCAATATAAGACATATTCATTTAACTTTTATAATACACTTTTATGATGTACAGATTATATTGTTAACTAACCTTGAAACAACTTTGAAATTTTCAGCCTTTCTTTAAAACTTTCCGAGTGCTACTAATAGAACTTAAACTTTTTAAATCACAATGCTTCATCGGACCCGGCACCTTTCTGGGATGATTGAAGAAATGCAGAGAACAGCCCAGACACCCATCCAGGGAGAGAGCACTAGTAAAGAAACTGACAGTCGGGAATGGAGACTGAAAGGAGGACAAGTATTTCTCTCACTCTTTTAAAAATACAAAGAAACCCTGTTACTCAAGAAACTGTAACCGTTGTCCCATTAAAAAGTATCAGAGGTGTATATCTGCCTTCTCCCCTTTCTTAAAACCAAAGGTGTGAGGTGTGGCTTCAGTCTTATAGGAACTGCCAAGAAAGTTGTCTTGAAGTCACACTTGGAAACTACCTTGGCAAGAAATTTGCAGGGGTACATAGGAATGTAAGAGGCCTTAAGTGAACCTCTTACATCTGCTTTTGTCCACATGGAACCTGAGGTGAGGCTGGGGGGTTTGCAAACAGATGAAACTACAAAAGCAGACAAGTATCTGGAGACAAAGGCATACCTTCAACCTAGGAAGGCAGTTAAACAAATATAGCTAGGAGGTACCATGTGTTCAGCAGAGGCAACTCAGTGTTACACTTAACTATGAAAACTGATTGGAACTAGGACCAAACTGATATGCCATGTTCCCCAGAAAACAGGAGCAGATGCCACCATTGGTCTTTTATTTATCGTAAGCAGAAGGTGGTCCTGGTAGTTGCCTGGGCAAATTAAAGAAACACAAAAGTTTTCATCCTTACTCAAACTCTCCAGACAGCTGCAGTCCATAAATTTAGATTCCTTGTTTTTTGTCTCAGAAGTGGCTGTGATCATAAGGAACAGGAGCAGCAGATGAATATACAGAAATATGACCATCCTTCTCTTCCCTTATTAGTCTTTGCGGTCATGGGAAGCAGGACATGGAAACATCATCAGTTTCAGAGTGGCTTCACTTATGAGCAAGGAGGTTCAGGGTTATTCTTGTCCAATGTCTTATTAGTCTATTAGAAAGTTTAATTTTATTCTCCAAAAGACAGATTGTCCTAGCACATGGCTTAGAAAACTGAATATGGTATTGCATATCGTGTACTCATTAACTCCATCATCTCCAAAAGACAGAAATAGGGAGCTTGATCTCAAGGAAGGCTGGGTTCAGGGTCAAAACTGAGGGCACACTATCACTCAGAGGCAGAACAGTGGTTTCTCCTATTCAGGTTGTCCATGCAGCAGAGAGATGCTTCTTATACTCTCCATGCTAGCTTTCCAGCATTCTTCATGTCGTAAAGAATTGCCAACAAATAATGTATAGAAGATCATCGAATGCAGTACAAGAACCTAGGAAGCCAGTTTTCTTCTTTCTGGCCTAATTTAACATAGCTCAGAATACTTTGCAATAATACTCTCAATCCACACATGATCTTTTGTAAGGAGAAGGCAAAAGTAGCCCCCTGCAGTCCCCAGGATACTTGCTGTATTATATCAAGGATTAGACCACTTTACAAACTTTACTTAGCTAATATATTAAAATCTGTCCATACCAGTTGAACCCCAAAGTTTAGCTTCTTACCACAGGAGGAAAAATATTTGCATGACGTTTACACCTTTTTTTAGTTCTCATGGGCATTCTGTGGGAATTATGAAGTATTTGTCCTGTCACATGAAGTTACTAAAAAAATGAAATCCTGGGAAATGACCCACAGATTTGGGTCTCATCTGCATGCAGTGTTGATGGTGGTCTGCAGTGTTGAGAGATTACAGATTTTAAAAACCCATTTTTTTCTCAAAGCAATAGCATTGCTAAAAACAAAGTTCACCTAAGTGCATGTGGAAAGGAAGGAAATGTTGCTTTAGGTTTTAGGGATAGATGGGCTGTAAAATAAGCTATATATGCATGAGATACAGGATGAAAATAATTCACTAACAATCCTCTTTACAATGATAACCAACCACCAAAATGTCAAACAAAAGGCTGGAAACCTTTATTGAATCAGATGCTTGTCAGACTTCTGACAAATATGTCAGCACTGAGTATTTTAGTCAGCAATTTCAGTAACAACCAAATGGCCTTTTGTACACAGAACATGAAGACAGCCTTCAGTTGGCACAGAAAATAATAAATCTCAGGCTTTTGAACCTTTAATTCTCACTCTTTCTTTGTACGTGTTGAAAGAGATAAATGGGAGCTTTACTGATCTCCTTGCTCACATTGATCCAGAATGTAATTTTATTCATAAATTTTATAAATTGCACGCCTCATTTAAAAATTTGGAATTAAACGTTGCCTTCCAATGTAGGTCATCAGCACAATTCTCAGAACAACTTCAAGACAGCAGGCTGTATGCACAGCATAACAATGCTCATAAATAACTACCCAACTGACAAAGGAAAGGAGTGCTCACTGTATTGAAATCCAGTTTGAGGGGTAGATTGGAGTGTTCAGACTCTGAATTCTCTGAAGCTGGGTGCTTCATTGAAGTATTGCTTTTGGCAAGGCATGTGTATCAGCTGTACATCTGTATGTAAAACCCTGACAATTACAGTGTGCTTTTAAAAAAAAAAATAGAAAAATCACCTTTTCTCTCCAAAGAGCCATAAAGGATGGAGGCAGATGAGGGAAAAATTCAAACCAAACAAATAATCTGTTTATCAGTAGCTCTGCTAATTTGGTGAAATTACGCCAAGTTTACTGCAGATTTGCACCATAGCTCTGATGAAAATCTGAATGTAAGGAACTCAGTTGAGGAAAATATGCTAAAAGATAAACTTATTTTCCAAAGTAAATTTTTGTAGCTCTGATAACCCTGTTATCTGACATTTTCTGTGACCAGAGAACAAGAGGCGAAGCAAAATGGACTATTTCAGACATCTATGCCAATTACGATTGGTCAGGAGAAGCACTCTCATACTGAGAGGTCAACTGTCTGCTGTTTTCATTATTCAGTAGCTAACATTCAACTTCATATTATCAGTGTTTTAGAGGGAGGGCAAATGAAACTCCAGCACTCTTGGGAGCACTAGTATGAGGTTGGCAGTTCTTAGCAAGAATCATTCAAAAAGCAAAGTTTCAAATAAAACAGGAAAAAAAAAAAAAAGTGACGACAGCTGTGGGGGTAAGAAGGAAGTTTTGTTTCTGTGCCTGTTTAACAGTTGGCTGGCGACAGTCCTGTGGCAAACCCAGACATCTTAGGGCCCAGGCAATATCTGGGCTCACCAAGGTGACATATTGCTCGGGTTTGTTTCCAGATGGCCCAGAAAGAATCAGCTTGCAAGTCCAAAAGAGACTTGGTTCAGGAACTCCTGCTGTCACTGCTGTCAATCACTGCCCTTGTGATAAATTGTCATAAGAGTTTGATTGAGACTGCTACTTCTTACATTGCCTACAAGAACTCTGTCTTATATTATCTTCCCCCTGAATCTCTCAGAAATGTTGAATATACACTTAAGACATTTGAATACATCTTAAGAAAGAGAACTTTTGAGTAATGAAAATTTTCCTGGACATTTTGGTCCTTTTTAGATGTATATATCCGTAAACATCCTGTAAAAAAGGTAATTACTGTAAAAGCTGCCTATTGACAAATTTGAGTCCTGTAACTCAATTTGTTCATGTAACACAGCACACTAGATCACTAACATTAAATCAGTAGCCTAACTGCACATTTTTGTTGTTTGGGGTTTTTTTACAGAATTTGGTGTCTCAAATTGCTTTTTTTCTTGTTTTAGAAAATAAGTTTTGCAGCTCATGCACTGTAAACTGATAGCTGTTATAAACTGTCAGTAGGGCAGAAACATATTGATTTGCTTTCAGGCCACTGAAGGTGAGACAAAGGATTGCACACGTCTGCTGGAAGTGTTGCTATCAAAATGATTTCCCTCCAGAATGTCCATCTATTATATTAGGAATGAATAGCATATAATTAGAATTCAATGCCATTGTGAAAGACTTGCAAACAAAGTCTGCTTTTCTCTTAAGACACGTGAAATGTAAAATAAAGAGTAAAACCCGAGTATTAGGAAATAAAAGATCTTAAAAAAAAAAAAAAGAAAACTGACATGAAAAATAAGAATACTATTTCAAATTACTCTCAAATCCCTTTCCCCTAAATACTAGGCCTTTCTGAAACTATAAATTGAACTTCAAGGTCTTAGAAAATATTTTCAAAGGAGATATTCTCACAGTTATTTGACATCAGCAAATTTCCAGTACAAGTTTAGAGACTTTTTTCCTTTATAAATATCAGACCTTCCAGAAACTTATTCACATCCCAAAGCTAAGCCAATGATAAATTTGTAAGTAACAGAAGACTTCTAAGATTAAGAAGCCCCAAATACATCTTAAAATTATCATCCTTTAAATATTTTAAAAGAGGTAAGCTAAACATCAGAGAGAGAAAAAAAAAAAGCTGTGAGAGCAAGAGAGAATTTATGCAGGCTGCTCATCAATCTGCGAACACTAATTGATGAAAGCAGTGTTCTTATAGTCATTGCATTTCAGCACATGCTTCTAAAACTACTCATGAACTTCATCAGAGCCTGACTTCAAATGTAATGCTAAATGCTGTAATCCATATGCAAAAGCAGAAATGTAAGCAGTGGCACAATAAAGATATTGGTTTATATGAATTCATCATAGTCATGATTACTTTCAGTAAATCTACAAATTCAGATGCACCAGGAATAATTAAACTTGGAGAATAATTGCACTAAAAAGCCCATTTAAAAAAAATAAACTACTTAAAGATTGTAAATTTTTGATACCTCTTTTGCAAAGAGACTGTGACAGCAACCTCAAAAGAAACACTGAGTCAAAATAATGAGGGACCCAGCAAGAAGACTGGAGAAAGATTCTGAGAATGAAGCGGCAATCACAGGTTTTGGCCAAGCAGATACAGTGTTGCATTAGTCTGCACAGGAAAAATGTGGAAGAGGTGAAAGAAAGAGAACCCATCACAGGTCTGGAGACACCAGTTTAATCCTGGGAAATGACACCTGGTTTACAGACAACTCTTGACAAATGTAGTCCTTATATAAAGTTATCTGAACACATCAGCCTATGAGTCAGTACAAATATGAAATATCTGAGCTGATCTTTTTCCCTGCACTGCAAACTGTCACATCTGTCACTTGAATGTGAATATAATGTGCATGGTACATATGAATTTTTTCTTTGAAGAGTTCACTGATCATCATTTTTGTTTTGATGGATATAATACTGACTAGACATCATAAATTTCAATTATTCTTTCTCCAAACCTAGCTGTTTGACCACTATTTTTACTTTTCATATTGCAAAAGCATGAAACACTTTATACCTCCATTCCCCAGCGAGATGCGGTAGAGTGTCACACTGTGGCTTGTGCCATAATTCAGCAGGTCAGGAGGTTGCCCCTCTGAAATGGTTATCCACATACCCACATCACCTAGAGCTGTTATCTGACCTTTTACTTCAAAGCAGTAAGTAGGTCCAAGAACACCTCTGACCTGCTGCAAACCTTAACATCCATTCCGTGAATGTAATTCAATATACACACAAAACATCCTTTTCCTTTCATGCATTTTCAGTTTCTCCAGTACAATATTTACAGCAGGATATAAAACACACTCATTACATTAATGCATTCAGAAGTACTTTCAAGAACAAATGCTGTTATGGAAGATGTGTATCTTCTGACAAGTTACTGGAGGACAGCTTGTTTTGTGCCAAAGAATTAGCTGATACCACCCATTCACCTGGAAATTTTCAGCAGAGTTTCACACATAATCACACAGAATCGTAGGGGTTGGAAGGGACCTCAGGAGATCATCTAGTCCAACTTTCCTGTCAAAGCAGGTTCCCTACAACAGGTTGCACAGGAAAGCATCCAGACAGGTTTTGAACATCTCCAGAGAAGGAGACTCCACAACCTCTCTGGCAGCCTGTCCCAGTGCTCTGTCACCCTCACAGTAAAGAAGTTTTTCCTTAAGTTGGTATGAAACTTGCGGTGTTCCAGTTTTTGCCCATTGCCCCTCGTCCTTCTGTTTGTGGTTTCTTTTAGATATCATTTTGATGATTCTTACCTGGGAAAGACTAGCATAGAGGAACTACCCAAGATTTTCAAGAAATGATAAATAGAAATTTGAACAGAATAAATCACTAAGAGTTGGAGAGCTTCAAGAGGTGACTTGACATTTTAAGAAAAAACCAGAAAAAGACCTGTAATTTCTTTCTACACAATCCTACAGCTGAAGTAGACATGCTGAGGAACAGAGCACCTCATTGCCATGCTGGAGGTTAGCATGAGAAACCAGCAATGATCATATGGATCTGAAATGTAACGACTCTACACTCCAGAATGCCAATCATAAAGAGCCACTTCTGCTGGAATCTGATATTACCATAAATTATCTGATGATTGTTGTTCACCATTAATAATAATTAATCATAACATGACTCACTCTGACAGACATGAGAGAAATGGAAAAAAAAAAGAAACCCTTGTCTCAGACAGCAAAGGATTTATGATGGGAAACAAACATAAACAAGTCAGGAAGCACTGTGAAACAGGTGTTTTTGCAGTTTTAGTGAGTTCTGAAGTCACATAGCAGCAGCAGCCCCAACATTTCAGATTTCCATGCCATCAAAGCAAAAAAGGGTTTTGATGAGGATGTTAAATAAAAGTGAAGTCACAATTTTGCTAAGGTGTACCTGAGAATATGAAGAGCAATTTGAAGACTATGTTACATATTACAGTTAAAATTTAAAAACTGATTGGATCTTGCATATTTATAGACTTGATTTAGGAATATTCTTAGGTAAAAAAGTAAACTTCAATCAGGGATTTGACTGAAATTTCTGTAGCCAGAGGTGTTCTTTGAAGCAACTGTACAATACAGTGAGATAGATGATCAAATGAGATTACAATTACATATTGTTTACTCTGCAGCCTAAATTCAGTATGATTTCTTTAAAGGGCTTAAAATGACAAGCTGTAAAATGCAAACATTTGATTAAACACAAGAACAGAAATCAGGGTTCAAAAAGAAATAAAAAGAGAGAAAATGGAGCTATGAAGACTTGCCTTGAGCAAATGCTATTTTTTTTACCTTGTCTTTTGTTTAGGCAGAAAGGGAACATTTTTATATAGACTGCCCAGATGTTTCCTCCATCTGTCCTTAGTGAAAAGGCTTCCACATTTGGACTTCTCTCCTATTCTTTTTGACTCTACCCCTTAAAACTGAGACTGCCTTTGCTAACAGTTAAGAAGGTCAATGATTTGCTGTTGGTATTCTAATGAGGAGTTCACTTGCAGCAGTCATGCACACATATTTATCCTCAGATTGCAACAAGCATTGCTTCCTGATGAGTAGAAGTGGACTTGCAGAATGAAGGCCTCAGGAAGTGGAGAGTCTATTGATTTTTTCCACCTCTAATTTAAAAGAGGGCATCCAAATAAAACCAAAGATTTGAGCTTATTTATCTTACACTTTCAGATATGAAATGAAGAAGGGTCATGTGCATGTTAGGAAGGGTGTGCTTTTTTGACAAATATAATATCAATAATTTCAAAGTTGATGATTATCCATTTTTAAAGGACTTTCTGGAGAGTCTGAGAACATTCATTGCCTTTAAATTAAATGGTTGAGAATCCTCTGTACTTAAACAGGCTTTTCTCCACTAAAATTCTAGCACATAAAACAGGTGATAAGTGGCAACAAGACCAAAAAAAACCAGACTAATTTCTACTATTAAAAAAAAAACCCAACAAACAAAACCAAACCAAACAAACAAAAAACCCCCAAACAAACAGAAAAAACCAAAAAGCCTTTTAGACCCTTGAAATAAAAATTCTTATAGAAAGGATTGGGAGGAGAGGATCAGCTTTCCTATTTTAAGTTTTAATTAATGTGCTTCTCATAAGACAAAAGAAAAAGCTACATTACTTATCATATTGAAGAATACTCTGCTAAAAATAGCCACATCTTGTTTCCTGAAAAACTTACAGACAAAATAATAGGTAGCACAGAACTTATCTGGCATAGTTAGAAAACTGAATAGACATATACATATCTGTGTTTTCATATATATTTTTTCACATATATGTACACATCACTTTCATGTCAACCTATCTAGAATAAGGTTAAGGACATAAAGTTCTGACTACTCCTTAGTCTATCCTTTAACAGGCTCCACCATTACAGTTTGCAAGCAGTAGAGATCTAGATACTGACGAAATAGATGAAAAAATTTCTGGCAGACACTGTTTTATGCAAAAGTCTGGTATTTTATCATAATTTACACACACACTCTAGACTGCAATACTTTATTGCTGTTATTTTTATCCTTTCTTCAGGTGCAGTGTGCACCTACTACAAGAAGATCTCATAAAATTCAGGTGAATCTGCTCATACTTAGTTTTCTGTTAATTGATAAAATTAGTCCTTAAACTGTACATTAGTTGCAGTTATCTTTGTAAACAGCTACCTTGTGATAAAGAAGGTATCTCCACTGAGCTTAAGGGTCAGATCTATGAAAGGACTAACTAGAGAGGTGCTGGGGCCCAGTGACTGCTACAGACACAGATCGCTAATAAATTTCAGAGGAAAAACAAGCGTCCTTATAATGAAATTCAGAGAAGTGTTAGCACCCCAAAGAGCCTGGGCTAGACACCCAAATCAAGACTACAAGGCAATATGTGCTCCTACTTGGAACTCACGCCTGAAAAATTTTCCCCTGGATGTTCTCTTTAAAAATAGGAAAAAACATGTTGAAAAAAAACAGATAACAAATTGCACAGCAAGTATTATTTTTTCTGTAAATCACAATGAGGTCAGGGCACCTCCTCTCCTGCAAATCTCACTCTACTATTAGAAACCTGATTTCAGCTTTGCTTGTGCTGAAGGGAATATAAACTGATCAATACATTCCAGAAGAAAGACATGACTACAGAGTCATAGGGGAAAAGATCACAGTCACTCTTACCTACTTTGCATACAGAAATAAATGTTTCATTGAGCTGAGAGGGGAAGAGGTGAGAAACATTCTCCAGCCTTGTGACTAAGCTGCACGTTCAAGAGTATGGGAGAGCAGGGGTTTGTTCCCTTTTTGGTGGCTATTTCTATTTTTTTAATCCAGGTACTGTTAAATGGTGGACAAGGAGCTCAACATGAGCTGCAATGTGCGCTTGCAGTCCATAAGGTCAACCGTATCTTGGGCTGCATCAAGAGAAATGTGTCCAGCAGGTCGAGGGAGGTGATTCTCCCCCTCTACTCTGCTCTCGTGAGGCCCCACCTGGAGTACTGCATCTAGTTCTGGAGCCCCCAGAAAGACAAGGACCAGTTAGAATGAGTCCAGAAGAGGGCCACGAGGATTATCAGAGGGCTGGAGCACCTCTCCTACGAGGACAGGCTGAGATAGTTGGGGCTGTTCAGCCTGAAAGAGAGAAGGCTTAGGGGAGATCTTATAGCAGCCTTCCAATACCTGAAGGGGGCCTGAAAGAAAGCTGGGGAGGGACTTTTTACAAGGGCAGGTAGTGATAGAACAAGGTATAATGGCTTCAAACTGGAAGAGGGTAGGTTTAGATTAGATATTAGGAAGAAGCTCTTCACTGTGAGAGTGGTCAGACACTGGAACAGGTTGCCCAAGGAAGCTGTGGATGCCCCCTCTCTGGAAGTGTTTAAGGCCAGGCTGGATGAGGCTTTGAGCAACCTGATCTAGTAGAAGGTGTCCCTGCTCATGGCAGGGGGGTTGGAACTAGATGATCTTTAAGGTCTCTTCCAACCCAAACTATTCCATGATTCTATGAAATGTACAATGTGTCATCCATTCTAGATATAGGATAAAGTGCAATCTGTACCCGGGGTATTCCATGTGAGCATATGTCCTGGATAATCTTTATGCAGGAATACAGTGCCATGCCCTCCTCTGCCAGCCTTCACCACCACCTCTGGAGCTGCACAAAAACGTTAATGCATGTGAGCTACATTGGAAATGCACCTAGAGATTGGGACTCACAGGTATCACCTACCTTGTCAATCCCAGCAAGCGTCAGATGCAAGACAGCTACAATCTTATCCTTGTTTTCTAGCAATATAGTAGCATTCACAAAGCAGAAAGCCATGCTTTGTGTGAGTACTGCAAGCTAGCTTTACAGTAACTAAGTCAGGTGCTGGAGTCAAGATAGCTATGTTAGCGTTGTGGTCTTACAGAAAATATACGTTGTCTGTCTCTCAGGATCCTGAATTTTATATGGTTTTTGTATATATTTTATATAAAAAGGAATATGGCATTGTAGAATAATATGGAAATTTGGAAGGCAATAAGTAGAAGCCAAAAGGTCAATCTCCTTTAAGAGGCTGTCTGAAGGATTTTGCAAAGTCTCAAAAGATGCCATTTACCATGTGTACATATGCATGAAGTGTAGCACCTCAGCACTGCAAGTGCTGAACAAGTCTTTTTCCTCCATCATTTAGAGTCTTTTCTGAAATTTGGAGCTCCTCTGAGAAACTTGACGTCTCCTGAAACTTCTGACCACCACATTAGTGGTAACAGTAAAATTAGTGACATTCAGTGATTCCTGAAAAATAATTCTAAATTACTATTTGCCAATACAGTACAAAGAGGAAGAAAATACCAAGGAGTAAGGGACCAAAAATTAACATTTCTGATTCTAAGAGACACCATCGTTCCTACTTTTCAAGGATGACTTTTTAGTGTAGGACTAGTTCTAACTGTTCTGGAAAAGCAAGTGACTTTGTGGGTTTGTGTAAGACATGCCTCAGATGCCACCAGTAGTCTCGGTTCATGTCTGAAATGGTCAAGCAGTGACAATGTGCTTCACACCACAGCAGGAGGAACTGCAGCTACATCAGTATTCCACAAAAAACCACGATGTTTGGAAGTAACAGGGCAAAGAGCAGCCATTCACTGTACAAAGGCTGAAACCTTTAATCTGAAGAAAAGAAATAAAGCCCACAAAAATAAGGCTTCCTACTAAAAGCTCAAGAGCTGGAGGGGAAAAAACAGTATGCACCATTTGAAGTTAGGATGCAGGTTGTGTTCTGAGAGGAGAAAAATTTTGTACTCAGTGAAGCAACTGAGGCAAACTCAGAGAGAAGAGTATCTACTCATCTACTTTGTCCCTCTCAGAGATAATTCATGGATAGCACATTCAGAGATGGGCTAGGAATCCCTCCCACAGGTATTCCCAGGGAAAAGCTCTTCAGCAATGCTTGAATATAGATACATTCCCAGTGTGGACATATCTATGAAGGAAAAGGAAAATTCCCGTTCTCTCCAGAACTGGCAAAGAGCAGGAGCAGTATGGCTAGCACTGATCACTTTCTTTGCAGTAGATAGAGACTCTGGAGAAAGGCAAGATTGATCAGACGAAAGACTAAATTATGTATGTTCATTTATACATATATACCTGTATATGTATAAGTATGTGTGTGTGTGTGCATGGGCATGCATGTTCATTTTTCCCTGTCTGCTAGGGAAAAAAAAATGCAGGGAAGATAACCTCAGTCTTAACATTACTCAGAATAAACTGTTCTCTATGTCCGTGGCAAATAGTAAAATAAGCAAACTAAAGCAAGGAAGAGCTAGGCAGGGTATTAGAAAAATGATAAAGATATTCAGGTACTAGAATCTGCTGTAATCTAGCACTGGAGACATCCAAAGACAGATTGGGCAGTCATCTGTTAGCATAAAACATACAACTGAAATCTACTTACAGGGCAATAAAATCTGTTGGGGACAGGGGATGAATTATTTGGCCTCCTGAAGTCTGTTCTAGCCTTATCTTTTTACTGATGATGGGGGAAACAGATGGTGCTGAAGGAAAGTCTTGCTACAGGAAATCAGGATTAATTTGTTTCTATGACTAATTCCTCGCTCAGTAGCGTCCATCTTCTTGCAGCGGTAGACTTCAGAGGTGAGGTTCTATGAATGAAAAATGCTGGTTTAGCTCCCTTGAGACCTCTTCTAGGGACAGTTTGTCAAACATACACAAAACTTGCAGCAGGAACTAGAAAAATCTAGTTGTGTGATAAGCTAGCCTTAAATAATTCATGTGTCTATGGACAGTGACCAAGGCCACCTATGTCTTCTTGGAATTTTGGAATAGCGGGAAATATAAGTTCCTACACTCCACAGTTCCAATAGTTTTAAAAAAAAAACAAACAAACCAATATCCTAATCAGGTCTATTGGTTAAGACACAGAATCCTCCATAATGCCTCCATGCATGGTTTACCAAATAACTGTCCATTCTCATGAACAAAGTATCTCCATCTTGAAATGTACTCCAGGGAAAATCTCGCTGATGACTTAAGTATTGAGAGATCTAATTTAGTCACATTCATTATAATCATTTTTTTCACCCCCACTATGAGAAATCAGTATTTGCTCCTGAAACCACCATCAGGTTTCTGGGTACATTATAAGTGTCTTCAACTAAGGACAAAGGATAAAGTCTTCTAAGATTAATAGACATAGTAAAAAAAATAATGTTAATGTTATTGACATTGTAGAGCAAAAAAATGCAATTCATTTTTGCAGAAATTCATCCCTTTTTATTAGTAGGAGATCTGACTGTCCTAAACATACTGGGTCTAAAACTATTGTCTTTTCTATTGAAGCATTACAGAGATCAAGAGATATTTAGGGATAATTCCCAACACCTACTCAAAGAATGTTATCGTATGCAATAGAACTGCCTTAGCTGGAAGAAGAGACATCCACTTTAGTCTAAAGCAGATCTTGACATTTTTGTCTGTGCTTCTCTGTGCTATGATGAAGTTTTGTTGAACTCCATCCTTAGGGCATGTCTTTGCCCCTGGAGCAAAGTGACACACCTAACTCGGGGGCCATGAAGACTAGTGCAATGCCTAGGCTATCTGTTCTTCCCCCTGCATAGATAACAGGAAATGATGCTGATTAACATTTTATAGTAGGTTTAATTTGAAAAAAAAACATTTTTTCCCATTGGGCAAGACATTAAATTTTAATGGGGGAATTCTTTGAAGAGTGTGCCCTCACTCTATCTGATTTTTCTTCAGTTTTCATTTGCCATATCTTGATTGTAAAAATCTCTTTTCAGTCAGTCTCATTTGACCTCTGATTTCAGTAGTTATCAATTTTTCCAAAACTGTCTTGTTTTGACTACCTAACCACAAATTCGTTTGTCCTCTGGCTGTTTTTGTGAGAACTAGTAGAACTTATTTCTCAATGGTCAATTAAGCTTGCTGCTTTTCTAACTACTCTAGGAAAGTAGGAAGTGGATTTCCTCATGTCTAACATAGTTTGGTTTTTTTGTTATGGGGAGAGCTTTCCAGCTCTTCATTTCTTTACCTAAAGAGCCACAATACTCTTTTTATTAAGTGTTTAGAATGAATGGAGGGAAAGATACGATAAAACAATGAATCAAAAACATCTTTAAGGTGGCCACAACAGTCTCTTATCTCCCGTCTTATAAAACCAAAATAAGAAAGTTTTAAATTTATTCAGTTCCTTGCCTCCAAGTTGTATCTGACAAGGATAAGTATCCATAAGGATAAGTACTACCACACCCAGCTCCAGTCCACTTTATGCCTTTGCTCAGTCCCAGCTTGTATAATGAAATGCACTAAAACATTAATGATACTTATTCAAACAGCACTCGGAGAAATGGTGAGCAAGATTGCTTGTGACCTGCTGCAGAGTTAGAGCAAAATCTAATTAGTTTCTTATTAAAACTGTCCGTGTTGGTTATGCACAAACAACCAGGATTTGCATATACATTCATTCTTCAGGTTTAATTTAAACAAACTGATGACACTCACTGGAGTATACAAAAATATATAGACTGTATAAGGTTAAATAACTAATGTCATAGTTATGTTATACTTATTGATTAACTAATTGATAAAACCACTAAATGGAAGGAAAACCCTGTCACAGAGTATTTGCAACTTGTTCATTTAGAAACTAATTTTATGAGCCACAGCTCCAGTAGTAGAAGCTATCCCTAATCAATAATGCCTAAAACATACCAAGAAAATAAAATTGATTTAATAACAACAATTTCCATAACTGATATACATAGTTTTAGCCAACAAGTCCAAAAAAGTGTGAATAACACTTAAAAGAGTGAGACAGAGTAGATCAACATTTGACGTGCAAATGCAGAATACTTAGAGAAATGAGTTAAAAAACAGATAAAAATAGAAAAATAAAAAGAAAAAAAAATCATGGAGAAGCTCAAACTTAAAATGCGAAGTTAGTCTGCCTAAAAAAGACCAGGTGATGCATCATTTTTATATAGGTTTTGAGTTCTTTGTTTGTTTAAATATTAACAAAGTTCAAGTTTTGTCACCAATATAGGATTCAGGGTGGAATAATACAACTTTCACAGCAATCATCAACCCTTTCTTCATTTGGTGGGGAAGAGAATATAAATAATGCAGGAACAAACCGCTGAACATTTTAGTTCCAAACATTAGTGAATCTTAAAAGCAGTCAAAATATGAAAGGCTGATAGATGAGCATTTGTCATTTACACTATTTTAAGCATTTTACTTTTTATATTCTCGATCCATATAATTCGGTAGGGAATTGTAAAACATATTCCCATGCCTGGTGGCAGTGTGATTATGATTAAGTACACATATGAATTTTGCATGTTTAAAGGTTAATGACTTCCATTTACACATTAATTAATGCATTTCTATTTTGTTTTCCAAAATAAAGGTCTATTCTTGACAAGAACTGTGTTATTTTCTAATTGAATCAATATTCTATAAACTTTTTATGCTCATGTATTAAAAATATTTAGACAATTTTTCTTATTAATATCTTTACATAACAAACCCTAATATACCTAGAAGTACCATACAGGACAAAAAAGTAACAGTATAAATGAAGCACCATGCCCTACTCAGTAGCATCACATATTTTCACATAGTGGTTGCTTAGAGTACTAGTAGCACTTGGCATACCACAACTTCTAATAATTGTCAGCAACTGGCATGCACTGTCAAAAAAATTCAATACAAAATAAGTTAGCTATCAGAGCAGCAGATGTGCAGAAGTTCAAAATCTTCAATTTCCTCCAGCTATATTTTAGGGGGAGAAGATTATTGAAAATGAAGAAACATGAGAAGCTTCTGACTTGCTCTGTGCACTAAGCAGACAATCCAGTTCCTTTTGAATTCTCTGAAGCACTCAATACCAGTCAAAGCTGGAGTACAGCTACCATCTATGTGTGTACAGATGCTGGTGTCTCTGTTTGACATAGCAAAACAATGACACTTTGAAATTCTGTTGTATATAATAAACACAATCTACACAATTTGCCTCTGTGTGTCTGAAAAAATGTCTGTACCATTTCTATTAGTTTGTCCCACAACACTCCTTAACACCAATATAGAAAATAGAAAATTCAGCCATGTACTAGAAGAATTTGGAGTTTGATGGAAAAATAAGGTTCAATAACCTGTAAGAGCCTTCAGAACCATCACCTACTATAACAGTTTGTAACCTCCAAGTACTTAAGACTTTCACTGGGTTTTTTTCATTTTTCTCACAACACCCATGATTAACGATTGTTATATTGCCTCATGGGAGTAAAATGGAAACTTTATTGGCTTTCCTATGTGTTAATGTCAAAGCTTGGCACAGCAGAATTTATTGGTAGTGGACTCATTCTTGCTCATGACCCTACTGCCACAGAGCCATGTTATATTCTCAGCATAATTCACAAGCAACTCCCATTCTTCTTTCTGTTTTGCCCACTTCAGCTTAAGCTACTGTATGATGCAGCTCAGCAGCATGGCAAGCACCTTAATGTTTTCTGATGAGGACAGTTTCCTTATGGAAATAAAACCATGCAACTTACTGCATCTAAGGGCTGTGAAATTCTTCTACTGACCGCATTTGTCTTTCTCTACAATATACTAAGACAGCTTGGAACAGGAGCATCATCATGAAACACATGCCTTAAATTGACATAGCTGAGACACCAAAAGTTTCAAAACTCATTGACATGTAAGAAACTGGTGCATGTCTACAGACAACACTCCATTTGACAGGCTTGTCAGAGCTGATTAAACTTAGCCTCTGCGCTGGCTCTTCCCAGTCACTCTCAGTTTCTGTTATCCTCTGTGAGTGATACATGCTATTGTATAAAATCAAAGGGCTACAAAGAAGGCATATAAAGTACCTCAAAGCATGCAACTTACTTGTTTCTAAAGTAGATTGTGCTGTTTTGTTGAAAAACAAAGCCCTTACAGTCCAGTCTTTTTCCCTCTGCATGGGAAATAGTCGTTTTGGTTTTTATCCTAACCACGTCAGACACAGAAGCTACTGACATTATAGTGCCATTGATTTCTTAATTAGGTTTCATTAATAAGCCTAAAGATTCAAATAATAGAAGAATGTGATCTATGCAGATAGAGATCTATTGTCAGTATTTTCTGTTTTGGATTTTTGTTAAAATGGAGCACATAGCTGCTACATCTTCTCCAAGATCATGATTTAGCTAAATACCAGAATTTCACTGATGATTCAAGTCAAATGAAAAGGCTACTCATGGCTTCTTAGGTTAAAGCAAAAGGCAGAAGGGCCCTTACAGTCACTCTACTCTCTTGCATATATGTAAAATGGATACACACCTGATTCCAGCACATCCATTTAACAGCATGCAGAGTAAGCAATCAACACATTTCAGTGATAGCATGGTGGGGGGTGGGGGGGAACAGCTGTCTGTTCTCAGCTCCTGTATTACACAGGCCATAGGGTCTGGCTGTGCCACATCCTTTGGAACTGTAAGTCTTTACTGAAAAATTTTCTATGGTGATAAAAAGCTTCACTCTCAACCGCTAATTGTCCCATCAGTCACACATATAGCTAAACAATTGTTCCTCTTCTGGATTAAAGAGCCAGCCCGCATGAGAAAATGCCTCCTACAGACCTGCAGTCTTGCACCCTCTCTGCCAAGCCCAAGTTCCTCTGACTCTGAAGTGGCTGCTCAGCCCCATGTGTAGAGGACTCAGGTCCATCTGCACTGAGCAACACACGTTACAAAGGAAACCCTCAGAATCAGCCACCTCAGAGACTGCCTGAGGACAGATGATGATGCAACACTGTTTGTTAGAGGGTACATGTGTAGGTGCAGGGAAAACATCACATCAAGCAGCTGCTGTTTCAGCAGGTGATCCTTTTCAATGCCAGATGAACAGGACTGTCCACCTCTTCCTGTTGTCTGTGGTGCAGGGACAAGATTCAAAATTTTGTGGTGCCATTACAACAGCACCAGCCTGTAACTGTTGTGTTCGAGCAGCTGAAGGTGCTGTGTGGCAGGGTCTCTGTATGGAAGGACAGAAGGATCAGAGAATCACAGAATGGTTGAGGTTGGAAGGGACCTCTGAAGGTCATCTAATCCAACCACCCAAGCAGGGACTCCTAGAACACATGAACCAGGATTTTGTCCAGATGGTTTTTTAATATCTCCAGGGAGGGAGATTCCAAAACCTCTCTGGGCACCCTGTTCCAGTGCTCAGTCACCCTCACAGTAAAGAAGTTCTTCCTTATGTTCAGGTGGAACTTCCTATGCTGCAGTTCATGCCCGTTGCCTCTCATGCTATTGTTGGGTGCAAATGAGAAGAGTCTGGCCCCGTCCTCTAGACACTGTCCCTTTATATATTTATAAATATTAATCAGATCCCCTCTGAGTCGTCTTTTCTCCAGGCTGAACAGGCCCAGCTCCCTCAGCCTTTCCTCATACGAAAGATGCTCCAGCCCTTTAATCACCTTAGTCACCCTTTGCTGGACGCACTCCAGGAGTTCCATGTCGTTCTGTACGGGGAAGCCCAGAACTGGACACAATACTCCAGGTGGGGCCTCACCAGGGCTGAGTAGAGTGGGAGGAGAACCTCTCTTGACCTGCTGGTGACACTTCCTACTACAACCCAGGATACCATCAGCCTTCCTGGCCACAAGAGCACACTGCTGGCTCATATGTAACTGGCTTATATGTTGTCCACCAGGATTCCCAGGTCCTTCTC
>NW_010329436.1:0-68851 GCF_000700745.2 Antrostomus carolinensis | reverse complement strand
AAGGTGGAGAGAACCTGGAGGAGAAGCCGTTAACCTAACAAAAGATGTCCATCTGCCTAAACAAAAGATGGACAGACAGGAGAGAGCTTCATTGACAGAGGAAAAGACAGAGACCCACACCCAGTTCTACTGCATGGAGTGGGAGAAGACAGTGTATCCTGCAGCTCCTGGAGATTCAACCGCAACCATAACTGGTGAGTGAGCTCTGCCTGTCCTTCATTCCTAGCCCCATGTCCCCTTTGTTGTGTCTCCCATCCCACTTCACAGGGTGGGGGAAGGGGGTGCAGGACCATATGCTCCCACTGTGGGTCAAACTACCACAGGTGTACACAGAGTATGGATTTATGAATATCATTCTTCTCCTAAAGAGGCAAGTGCTTTAATGTCCAGAAAACTTACAGTGATCTGAATACCCTGGAGTTGATTTAACAGCAATAGTGGCAAGGTCCTATCGTTTAAATCCTTAGAAACACAGCTGATCTTTTACATCTGATTGTCAGCTGCTTTAAAATTATGTAAGTAATGTTATTCACTTAGTACTTTCTTCCAATTAACCGTAGTGGAACTGAAATCAACCGTATTACAAACTATGTGTATTTCTTGATATTTCTACAGTTCCTAAGGTGCAAAATGCACAATGTCCATTTAAAGAAAATGGTACTGAAGAAAAGTGAAAATTTTTGAAAATTTGAACAGGAAAAGTATGCACTGTGAAAGGACTGTGAGGAACCCAATTTTAGTGTTTGTTTGTTTGTTTTTTCCCTAAAATGGCATTATTCATAGAGCCACTCTTTTGTGATTTAATATATACCTTTAAAATGTTTTCATAGACAATACCTAGGTAAACACTTTCAGAATTGTAGCCTAATGTATCTCATTTATGTGTTATCTTTTGCCCGTAATGTCCCAGGCACCTGTAAACCAAAACAACAGAAATCTCTTATATTCTGGTACAGATAAAACCCTTTCAACAGCATATCTGTACTGCTACTGTTATTAGTACCTTACCCAATAATGTAAAGGTTAGGTATCTGACCTTTAGATATTTCTTACTATTGCTAGCTATTTCTTCCAAATTGGTTTGACCCTGTCTGACTGTCCAAAGGTTAATACTTAACCTGAAGTGCCTGAAGCACAGCTTTCTTTCATGCTATCTAAAATTGCAAAGAAGTTGTAATTTTAAGTGTGGTCCTCTCTAATTTGATGCCACAAAACAAACACAAGGTATCAACAATAACCAATTTTTTTCTCTATAGTATTTTGAACATTCTGTCTTGCAGTAGTGTACTTTTAAGCTTTGACAGGAGAGAAGAGAACAAGAGTGGGGCATGCCTCATTGTGAAACAATGCAGCTTGTTTTGAAAGGAGGCGGATCAATAGAACTATTTATTTAAGGCCACAGACCAGCTTAAACTAAAATGGTTCACAATGGATGTTAGAGAGATCCAGCTTCTATTCTCTCTAGAAAAAACATTGCTGCTCTCTTTATTACAAAATCCTTATCTTCAAAAGTTTAAAATGCAGTAGGTTAAAAATCCAATAAAGATGACATTTTGGCATTGAGGACAGGACTGTGAAGTTTAAAAGAAGATCAAACAATAGAATATCTCTCTTCACACTAACAAGCGATGTGTGAGCAAGTGGCCCCTCTACTCCCTGTGCTGTTTCAGAACTGGACAACTGATAACATCACGAGGAGGAAAACAAGTAACTTATGGAAATGTTCATATTCCCAGAACCCCAGAAGAAAGAGTTTTTAAATTATTTTTTAAAAATTATTTTTGTTTTTTTACGTGTGGGGGATATATTCTATAGCTTTAAATATTGTTGTCACTTTGGAGTCAAAAAGAGGCACAAAAACTTAAATGCAGACACCTCATATCCCACCTAAGTCCTTGTATTTTTTTTCTCGCTAGTTCAATTCAAGTAAAAGAAGTTGTTGTCAAGAGCTTTTGCTACCAGCATTATGCAGTATTTGTGCTGTGGGAGAAAACTCACAGCGCAATCCCCAGACCTTCAGCACCAGGGAACTCTCTAGTGGCTTTGCAAAGCCTGACAGCCCAGCTTCCCCGGTTTCTTCTCTGGATGGGATTTGGGATGCAACTGAGGTATAACACAGAATCACATCAGGAAGATCTCAAATTGGTGGACGTCTGCCCTGCAGTGTAGACACGGGTCTTAAGGTCTACAAGGTATCCTGGCCCAGAAAGCGAGTATAGAGCAGCAACCTTTGTAGATGCTGTTCAGCAAGCAATTAACCAAGGCTGCTCAGACACCTTTTTGTTCGACTTTTCATTTGCTCTTAGCTAGGAACATGTCATCCTTCACTGCAGAGCTGTTTTCTCCAGCCAGCACACCAATTACGTCCCTCTTGGGTGAAATGCTTGGGTGGGGTTCACCGCTGCTCATTTCCTGCAGCAGACACAGATGGGAAGGGAGGCAGAAGAGTTTGTGAGTGGGTTTGCTTTTGCTTATGCCATGTCAGGATTATCTCAAGACTGACTGGTCTTGCAGCAGTCAGGCAGTGGTCAGGATTTTGGAAAGCCTTTGGCAGATACCTGTTTCATCTGTGGACACCTGCATTACTAGCTAGAGGTCACAGTGTGTCCTGTAGTGGTGATGACTGGAGGAGTAGAAGACTAAGCTGAACTATTTACAGGTAGTAATCTCAGTGGTAAGAAAGGATGAATCAAAGAATGGAGGTAAGAGCAGGAGTTCTCTCCATGGGATCTCTCAGCCTCTTTATCTCTTGCCTCTGTTGTTTGTCTGGTATTTTTTGTGCATTTCTCATATTGATGTCTCTATCATAGGTTGCATTCCACATCTGGGAATCAGCAATGGCAACAAATGTGACCAACATTGTTAAAAACCAAGGACTTTGCTCCAGGTTTCTGACTAAGATTATTTTTTCCTCTCCTCATCTTCACTCAGTCATCTTAACAAGGCTCTGCAGCAATAACTCCTCCTGGCAAAGGATTCCCTTTGGACCTCAGCACAGTCTCATTCCTGGGTCCCTTTATCAGATTAGTAGTCCTAACCTATTCATCAATATAACAGCAGCTAAGGAAAGAACTAGAAATCTGTTCTTTTCCACCTGAATTAAAAAATATTTAAAATGTTTTGCTGTGCTTGTACCTTTGAACATTTGGCCAAAACAGAGAGGAAAAGGGTCCTGGTGTTTGGAAGTATGACAGATGACACATTATAACTTCCATAACCAAATCTTTTTACCTTCCACTTCTGTTTTAAATGGGAATATCTCCACTTTTTCCATTTTATACCATAACATCAGAACAAATGTTCTGAAATACTCTTTAATTTAATTTGCTCTTTAATAAAGAGGAGAAGCATGCAACACCCCTTTTCAGTTCACTTCACAGCTGTAAATGTAAATGTCTGCTGATATGCAAAATACCAGCTCTTCTGTGCACCAAAAAGCAGTAATTACAAATACCTTTGTTGTATGGCAGAAATAACTAATTTCATCACATTGTTATGGAAAAAGAATTGAAATGTCATCTAAATATGTTCTATATTAATGTGCAAAGGATATGGGAAGAATGTAAGTAAGATACATAGTGTTGTCCACATCCTAAGCTGGAAGCATGCTAAGAACTATTCTGGTGTGGTTGCTATGGCTAGGATGAGCTGCACTAACCATTTCAAAGTGTGTGACATTCATACTCTGAAGTAACAGTGAACTTGAGAGTTAGATGGGTAGAGACATCATGGTAGTTTCTGCAGACTTTGTGCAACAAGGGTCACACCAGAGAAGCCAGAGAAGAGGGGCTACCACTGCTTCTTTGTTCTGTCAATCTTGAATAGGCCAACCAGCACAACCATGTGCAGACAGAAAAAAGTTGTTTCAGGAAAATAAACTAGGATTTCTTCCTCTGTGAATTAACTGATAAATGGCAAAACATTAACACATCCTTCTACTGCACTTTACTCGGGACCGGTGATGAAGCAATTGTTAAACATTTCTGTACTTTTACAGTATACTTGAAGTATTGTGCACTCAGTTTCACCCAATACTCCTCCTGAATAGTGGAAACTCATTTAATATTTTTCAATGTGTGTGTAGCTAAAATTACTCCTTCTAATATGTACTACCCTATACTTCTCAGCATTGTGCTTCATTTGCCATTGCTCTAGCTGGTCGCCACACTTTGTTACACCATGTAAAACTTTCCCGTGACCTATGTAATTTTGTGCCATCTGCAACCTTTGTCATCTCACTTTTCAGAAATCTCTCTCAACCAAAATCTATCCTTTATAAACCTGCATTTTAAAATCAAAACAAGTCAGATTTCCCGGACAATCCAAATTACAGGTTTCAGTTTTAAAATAGACATTGAATTCTAGTTCATGAATCTCAGAACTTAATAAATCTTGCCAGTGAAATTGTTGCTTTAGACTGTTACACTCTTAAAATGATTCCAAAGGCTATGAAGTGTGCTTTTTAGTTATATTCTTGTGGTGGTTTCACTGAGCTAGCCCTTGGCTAGCAGCCAACACAGCTGTTCACTCACTTGCCCCCACCCCTAGGGTATAGGGGAGAGGACTGGGGTGCAAGAGTAAGGAGACTGGTAGGTTGAGATAAGAAAAATTTAATTATAGAAATAAAAGAAAACTTAAAATTATGCTAATATTAAAATAGTAATATTCATAATAGCAGTAACAAAATATACAAATGAGTGACACGCAGTGCAATTGCTCACCACTCACTGACCGAGCCTGGCCCGTTCCCAGATATCAGTCCTGGAGGAATGACAATCTTGAACCAAAACCGCAGTCCTGGAAGAGCGAGAGCCCGAGCAAAAGCCAGAGAGAGCCAAAAGAGGAAGAGATCCTCATTAATACATGAACATTACGTTATATGCTATAGAATATCCTATTGGCATATATGAATGTCAATTTAACTTATTAATTTAAATATTCCTCCTGCCTTTAGGTCTTGCACTAACAAAACATTAACTCCTTCAGTTCCAGAGACAAAAATGAAAACACTGGTGTGTTATCAGTGTTTCTCTCAAATGCAGCACTACTCTAGCTAATACAAAGAAACCCAGCTCTATCCCAGCTGGAAATCAGGACAGATATAAAAGTGTTAAAATAGTGACCATGCACAGAGCTAGGTAAAGTCCCATTTCTGTTAATTTGCCATAGAAGATATGAGGGTTCCACATTTCTGTTTGGAAAGTGTTGCGTAACACATGTCTTCCATGAAGACCCACGAGATATGACTAGGCAGATGATCTTTGTAGGTGCTCAGCAAGAAGCATGGGGTGGGGAGGAAAGTTAGACAGGTAAGATGGCAGAAAAGGGTGACAAACTATGCTGGGAGATAAATGTGCATCAGAAAAATATCAGGAAAGCTACTAAAAAATAAAGTTTTGTCTAACACATTCATTATCTTAAAACAGTTTTCAAAGCTTTGGAGATGCAATAAAAGTAAAGCAACAAAAATTGTTTGTGGGCTTTGGTCACTTACTAGTAGCCAAATCCATTTAAGAACCCAGTAGCAGAGTGGAAATCCTTGTTAGGATTCCCAGTCCCACCAGGAAGCGCGTGGATCTCATCTTCTTTTGGCAGAAACAATTGCTCTGGAAAGGCTAGTCTAAATAGTAGTCTGTGCTGCAGTTTCTCTGTCTGTCCTTGCTATGCATATTTTATCACAGGATCATAGAATCATAGGATGGTTTGGGTTGGAAAGGACCTTAAAGATCATCCAGTTCCAACCCCCCTGCCATCAGCAGGGACACCTTCCACTAGACCAGGTTGCTCAAAGCCTCATCCAACCTGGCCTTCAACACTTCCAGGGAGGAGCAACCACAGCTTCTCTGGGCAACATGTTCCAGTGTCTGACCACCCTCACAGGAGAGAATTTCTTCCTAATATCTAATCCAAATCTCCCCTCTTTCAGTTTAAAGCCATTTCCCCTTGTTCTATCATTACTTGCCCTTGTAAAAAGTCCCTCCCCAGCTTTCTTGTAGCCTCTTCAAGTACCAGAAGGCCTCTGTAAGATCTCCCTGGAGCCTTCCCTTCTCCATGCTCAACAGCCCCAACTCTCTCAGCCTGTCCTCATAGGAGAGGTGCTCCAGCCCTCAGATCATCCCTGTGGCCTCTTCTGGACTCGTTCTAACTGGTCCGTGTCTTTCTTATGTTGAGGGCTCCAGAACTGGACACAGCACTCCAGGTGGGGCCTTACGAGAGGGGAGTAGAGGAGGAGAATCACCTCCCTCAACCTGCTGGCCACGCTTCTCCTGATGCAGCCCAGGATATGGTTATTGGCCTTCTGGGCTGCAAGCGCACATTGTCGACTCATGTTCAGCTTATCGTCTAACACCACTCCCAAGTCCCTCTCTTCAGAGATAGCCTCAAGACACTCATTGCCCAGCCCGTATTTGTGCTTGGGGTTGCCCTGACCCAGGTGGAGGACCTTGCATTTGGGCTTGTTGATCTTCATGAGGTTTGCACAGGCCCACCTCTCAAGCCTGTCAAGGTCCCTCTGGATGGCATCCCATCCTCCAGCGTGTCAACCGCACCACACAGCTTGGTGTCGTCGGCAAACTTGCTGAGGGTGCACTCAATCCCACTGTCCATCTCGCTAACAAAGATGTTGAATAGCACCGGTCCCAATACTGACCCTTGAGGGACATGACTCCTCACTGGACTTGGAGCTGTTGACCACAACTCTGAGTGCGACCATCCAGCCAGTTCCTTATCCACCGAGTGGTCCATCCATCAAACCCACATGTTTCCAATTCAGAGACAAAGATGTCATGCGGGACAGTGTCAAATGCCTTGCACAAGTCCAGGTAGATGACATCAGTTGCTTTAGCCTTATCCACCAATGCTGTAACCCCATCATAAAAGGTCACCAGATTGGTCAGGCATGATTTGCCCTTGGTGATGCCACGCTGGTTGTCACCAATCACCTTCTCATTCTCCATGTGCCTTAGCATAGTTTCTAGGAGTACCTGCTCCATGATCTTGCCTGGCACTGAGGTAAGACTGACTGGCCTGTCGTTCCCCGTGTCTTCCTTGTTACCCTTTTTAAAAATGGGGCTTATGTATTTTGTAGATAAAGAATATAATTTTCCAGAGATGTTAGCCCAGCATTACCCAAAAGCTCACTGATATTATACTGGGGGTGAGGGGTGCAGGAAGGGAAGAAAAGACAGCATAAAAAAGTCCTATATTGCTTAGTATTCCTGACATCCAGAAGGGCAGGCTATAGAGTCTTACCTCCGTTACATCAGCCTTTAAAAGACATGCAGTAAGAACATGAACTTAGTTGTCTTTCTCTGAACAATAATTCCAGATCTTATGTCCTCCTGTCTTTCTGTGGTAAACTTTAATGCACTTACTATGTCTCTGCCTCATACTCCCATATAGACCAGATTGAATTTAACAAACATATACAAAGAATGACAGCAGACACTAATTTAATGTGCAGGAAGTTAAATCCAATCGCAGCTCCTAAGGTAATGGAGATGATAAAAGTATGCAGATCCCTGAAGAAGTAAATAGATTAAATAAGACTACAGAGCTCCTTCATCTGCAACTGCTAGAAAGCTGCAACAGTACTTTAGATACACTGGCTCTAGAGCATAACAGGCTTTTTAATAAGCTGAGTAAGCAAAATGCTCTAGCTTATCCAGTTGTCCTGCAATCCCTCAAACTGGTAGGCTCCCTCATGAAAAACATTCAACAAATACTACCAAATACCCCCCCTCCCCACCCATGTGTACGATGCTGACCACAGAGATCCTATGAACTTCCCTGCATTTCAGTTAACTGTAGAAAAGAAGTACAGTCAACCATGTTTTGAGTAGGAATCTTTAAAAGTGTGATAAAACCAAGTTGGAGGGTCCCTGGGGAATACAAGTCAACGATTTGAAAAACATTTGGTTTAACATCTGTAGATGAAAGCGGTGGACTAGTAGTTCCCCAGAGAGGCTACTATGGCAAGCAGCTCATGGTAGCTAACAGGACACTGCAGCTGGGGCCTTTGCTAGCTGAGCCTGTAACAACCCTTCTCTGTAGGGCAGCAGGATTAAGGATAAGGCTAAGATAATGGAATTTGTGCATGCCTGGTCTGCTTGCTCTGCCTGACCAGATCACTGGTAGCACTGTGACAGCTGCCTTCCCAACACTCTCCCCTTGCAACAAATGGTGGGCCAGTCTGTCAGCTGCATATGTACGCGTAACAGTGACATATTGGCAATTAACGAGAGAATGAGTCGCATTTGTACTGTATACGGGTAAATAGTTCATGAGATACACAAGCATGAAATGTAAGGGTAGAGGAGTCCTGGTGCAATTCAGGGTGGTTTTAGCAAGGATTTGTTTTTCCTTTTACGAGAGGAAAAATAATAACACTGTGAGTTTGAAATTAATGTATTTATTTTAATACTTAGAGTAGGTTTGTAATGTTCACTACTTAGAAGCTCGATTAAATCAGAAATTCTATCTGTTTAACAGTAATTTATAACTTCCCATTTATTAAATACAGGTGAAAGACACTAAACTTAAGTACAAACTTTTGAAAACCTCAGATGTGGATTCTATAGTTGTTATAAAAGTCTGAAGCATTCATGGCAATATTCAGCTCTAGACCAGGGTCAGCATGGTGTCTTGCTACTGTTTGGCACCTAAGGGCTTGAGAAAACAATAATAAAACATTTATTTGAAAAGGGGAGTTAGTTAAACAACAGTTATCATGGAAAGTTTGGAGAAATGGTGCCTCAATCTCACATAAACTCTTTAAGAAAAATGTCAATCTTTTTTTCCCAAAGTGTTTTGTTCTCCTATGGGGTTGGTTTGTGAAAACTGGTGTGTGTGCTCAGACACATCGAAAAGAAAGAAAGTGCTATTTTTATCTATAAAATAAACAGATGCTGAGATTCAAAAAACTATTCAATGGAAATTCTAAATGTAAACCAGATAAAGTAAAAACTGCAACAGCTACTTTTCATGAGGATGTAGTTCCTACCAGATGAGAACATCCACTGAGACCATTTTTGATAATTCTTCAGAAACCATGGGTTTCTGGGTTCTGTTCTTTCTCTGCTGTTCGCTGGTCTCATTCTGTACCAAACTTCTAATTTGGAAAAACCAAGGGGAACATACTGATTTTTTTTTTTTTTTCACCTTATTCAGGATCACCATTTACAAAAAAGTGAGAGAAAGAATAAATAAGATTTTAAGAGGGATTCCTGTTCTCACCCCCTTTCTCCCAAATACTTCCACAGCTTACTTTGCTCAGGTACTGTTAACATCAGAGGGAAAGTGCCTTGTTCCATGATGTCAAGGGCAGCATCAGGAGTTAGTGGTATTGCTGCTACTTTGCTGCCACTCCACCTGCCAGCCATACTCTGCAGACTGCTTGTTGTGACACTTTTTCTCATGGGAAAAAAGGAGGAAGAGCTTCTGCTTCTTAGCTAGGGAATTGGCAGGATTTTTTGAGGTCTATCTATAGGCTGGCTTCTATCCCTGAAGCTGCCAATAGCACATGTTTAGGAAGCCCTGCCCGTAAACCATTACTTGTAGCTCCATTGGCTCAATAGATTTTAGTCTTTTTTGTAGCCTATCACAGCAGCTCTTCCTTAATTGGTAGGTACATCTTTCACATCTTAGTTCTGCTCAACTTTTTTTTTTTTTTTTTTTTTTTTTTTTTAAGACACTAATCACGGAGCAGTTCCATTTCAGAAACTGATTTTCCAAGTGATATGTCTTCTATACTTATTTTGTCACAGTACTGTAATAGACAAACTTTTTTAGTCTTCTCTTTTGCTTTAAAAATAAAAATGAAGTTAAATTGTATCTTAAAGACTATACTATTTTATAAATAATTTATTCAGACCAATAGAGAAAAAAGAAATAGCTTTGGCAGCAGTAATAAGTACTTTTTAATGTATAGCTTAGAAGTTCACTATGAATTTTCAAAAACTAGCAGTATATAAGTCTTGCTTAATACTTCCCTGGACTGTGGTACACATCCTCCCTATTATAGATGAATGGAAGAGCTATTTTTTTTTTTCTCTGATGCTAACTATATCTAATGCTCAGTGACCAGCTGTGAATGTGTGTTTGCAAAAATTAATACTGAGGCCATGATCCTAATGTGTTTGTGCAATGACCTACAAGGTTGGGCCATGTCATTGAGCAACACAGTTCATGGGATTCAACTGGTTCATAATAAAGCTGAATCAACACTAATTTTCAACAGAATATTTACAGAAAGTATTTGTACCTTTCAGCATTTCTAGCTAACATTGTAATGAAGTCCTCGTGGAATATACTTATGTCCAGACATGCAAGTCACATTGTAGAACCAAAGCAATCAATTGTGCTTGGGTATTTCTACTCCTATTTAATGTAATTTTAGTAGGGAAAAAAAATAAAATCATTTCTGCTTTAAACATCTTGGCAAGCTTTTAATATATTTCAGGCAAAATGTAGCATGATTTGTTTGTATCAGTCAAGCTTATTTATTCTTAAATGTTGTGTTAGTGAACTAGTGTGTTCTTAGTTTCCCCAAGGAGATTTCATGATCTCTCTCTTAAGGCTGTAAAGGTCTTGAAGACCTTTCACAGTTGTAATTCTTTCCTCCTTCTTCCCCACCTTTTTATTCTGTCAATTTCAAATTCTACAGTTTCTAAGTATAATACTACAGAGACAAAATGTCGTTGACATTAAGCACTCATATTTTTCACATTAAGCTTTTGTAGTTTGTAAATATGCTCTCTGGTACCTAGCTTTTAATATTCACTGACTTCAAGACAACTATTGCATAGCAGTACAGTTCTTGTAATTAGCTTTTCTCATGGTACATTCTACCCCTTTCGTGACTTGTCTTGCTCCAATTTTTTTTCAAGACAGAAAAAAAAAAGAAAAAAATAATTTGACATTTAAGAACTGTAAGATCTTGTTTGGTAGTGCGAGGTAGTACTCTGGCTACAGAAAGACATCTCTCCTCATTTAATTAATTCTTTTCTTTGACATTTCTGTCATCATGAGGCAAATTTGTTTGTGGTGCTTAACCTTTAAGTATCATATGAATTTTCAGAAAAGTCATGCAGTGGTCAAAAGCAACTGTGCAAATCAACATTTAAACACAGTCCCAAGTAAGTAATGAAATTATGGAAATAACCTTTCTTCTTTTCTCTTCTTTCCTTCTTTCTTCTCTCTTTCTTCCTTGCCCCCTCCCCCACCCTGCCTCCCCCCATGTTGCTTTTTCATGGAAGAGTCAAAAGGAAACACAAGCCATATGGTATGTAGTTTGTCAGTGACACCGTGAGAAGACCACTGCTTTATCGTGCCTGGCTCCATGATAGACTCATGCTGAACAGCCTCATGCTGACCAGGCCCACTCATTGCTGGTGAGACTTTTACAGGGTGTGGGGCTTTGCTTTTTTCCAGATGGCAGGGAAAGATTTTGTCATTTTCACTGTGTTTCATCTTCTTTGATACAACATGGATGACTCCTGAAAGACCCCTGAAGTAAAAAGATGACTTGATCAGAAAGTTGAGCATGAATTAATTGCTTTTTGTATTGTACAAGTTGTTCGGAAGCTCCAACTAAGTTCAGGACACCATTGTGGGCACACCTACTGTCTATGCCCTGAAAGGTGTAATTTGAAATTAGATGTGATTGAAAAAGATACAGAATACAACCTTTTTACAGGGAGGGATGTAAGACCAGAAGTATTACAGAAGTACCCTCTTTCTGCTATTCTGTTGAACTCACTGTTTCAGAGGCTTCCAGACCCCACAAAACCTCTACATCACAGTAATTTGACTCATATGAATTGTTCACACTGGTGTTGCTTTCCATACAAATATTTAAGAGGTTATACCATATTATTTACAAAACATTACCACCAGTGTGATGTAGAAGTATAGAAGTATGCTTTCCTTATGACCTCATGTCCTCATTTTACTTTATCCGTTTACAGGATTTCTGCTGCCTTTTTTTTTTTTTTTTAGTTCCTTATGGTCCACAGACACATATCAGTTCTGATTTAGCTCAAGAAAAGTGAGCTTCTCTCCTTTTGCTGCTCATCATGGTACTTTAAAAATACGAAAGAAAATGAAAAAATTTGTGTCCCCTTTTGTTGCTACTTCAAGGACCGCTACTGATATGAGGCACTGACTGATGAGGAATAAAGTGCTGTCAAAAGCACTAAATATACCAGCAGAGCTCAGGATAAATATACTTATTTCTTCTGATAATTTTAAATTTTATTATTCTTACCTGATAATCCTGATACTGGAAGGTAAAGTTGTAGTTAGGTAGTATTTTTCTCAATTTTGTATTTTTGACATTCAGGAAAAATATAGCAATGAGAAAGTGAAGACTAAGTTACATGGCATCCTTTATATTCAGGTTATTTTGAGTAATCCCTTACTTTGACCCATTGTTCTTACATCATTTTAGGCCTCTCTATCCCCATCTGTTCATGAATAGAGAAAGATGGGATGGCAGACCTTCAGAAAAAGTGTTGTGTTTTTTCTCAATTTTTTCTAGTGAAAATGACCAGTAAAGTTGCAATAAATTAATGCTGGTCGGAGAAAAAGGAGGCTAATAATCAGATTGATTGCAACTAAATGTTCAGCATCACTCATGCCACCAATATTACTGCAAACTACTCACATGTCTTTGAAAAATGAGATCCCCACCTTTTAAAAGATACATAGGTCAGTAGACATTGGTAGAGCCCAATAACAGCATTCTTCATTGGGAAGTGAAGGTGTTGCCAGCATCCCGAGCCAGCTTGTCTGTGAGAATACCCCAGAAAAGGTGCCTGAGGTATGGAGATGTGGTCTGTAACAGGGCCCAGCTACAGGTCTTGGCTTTTTAGCTCAAACATTAGCTACTCCTGTGTTTAACTCTTGACGAGCCTGACTCAGTACATGTGTTGGATAAGATGGCAGCTGCCATGAAAAAAGCAAAACCTCTCTGGGGCTGATGCAGACACACATCTTTTGTAGATTAGTTGCAAAAGCTCATATATAAAATATCCAGTAGTTGTATACTCCAGGACAGATATAAATAGTTCAGATAATAATCTACAGTCTTGCAAATAATCATCCAATAATCAATGGTGTTGAGGGTGGAGGGCATGGAGAACTTTTCTTTTGCTTTTTACTGTATATGTGAGGGGGTCAGTGGAAGATCTAAGTAAGTATTTTCTCTAAAATTACAAAATTGGATTTTGACATTTAAAAGGATTTTTGTTAGGGTTAATTTTTTTATTTTTTAATTTTTTTACCTTATATATGTCATTTTGTACTTATGTCAGTCCAGCACTGCCATCTCGTACAGTCTGTCTCAGACACTGCGAACACTATGAGCATAAGGCATATCTGAATGTGTTTACACAAAAATAGGCATTAACTGCACTATGCAACACAATAGTGCAACTGAGCCTGAGCAGCAGACACTTGGGTATGCACAAGGTGCTTTGTTTCCAGCAGAAGCTGAGTTATCCCTGTAGAAACCTAGAGTTATACACTTGACATCTACCTGACTAGAGAGAGGGTAGGAAGATGAACAGCAGCAGTGGGAAACTAAACAAGTTGAATGAAATGTGAGAAAGCAGTAATGAAAAGCGGTTATTAAACAACTGCTGTCACCATATAATCCTTGCAAAAACTGTCCCTGATTTATCATTTCATAGAGAACTTGCAGACCAGTAATTACTGAAAGTTCTTGTTTAATGAAGGTGAGAGCACATGGGAAAATTCCTGCTTATACTGTTCCCACTGCCCCTCTTCTAGTGGAAACGTATGGCTATGAATTCAGATATGCATCTCAGAGCTAGGTAAAAAGAACAGTTAAAAACAGATGGCAGCAGTTACAACTGGCATATTCCCAGTTGGTGGCTTTAGCATTTAGAAATGAGCATCTGTTCTTCTTCCCTTTTGCAAAGTGGTTTTAACTCAGAGGTGTTAAAAATATGTAAGTTGCTGTTTTATTTATTTTTGTTGTTTACTGTCTTTAATGACTTATATCAAATGAAAAGTATAATGTTTACTTGTGTGTCAGGGGAATCAAAACAGAAATACAGGTCTCTGAAGCTGAACTTGAGGCTGTAAAGTACATGGGGGAGGGGAAGAGAAAATTATGTGGTTTTGTTCTAATGCAGGAAGAAAGGGGTTATTGAAAGCTGAAACTGTAGCAACATGAAGGGCCAACCTCTGTAACAGATTTCTGATGCTCTTTTTAAGTATCATCTTCCTTTTGTAATAGCTCTTAATAGACTCTTGAGATTAAAGAAGAGAGCAGTATACTTAACCATCTCACTACTGCATCATCTAAAAGCACTGAAAATTCCAGGTCTGGTTCCGAAGAGGATCAATATCAGTTTGAGGTTGATTCTTACTTTGTTAGACAGTGGCCTTTAAATAGGGTGGAGTTAGGTATCATTAAAATGGAAAAAAAAAAAAAAAAAAATCAAGTTAGGCATAATTTCTATTATCTATTGTTTCTAGCACCAGACAAGATCTTGGTGAAATTCAAAAAGCATTCAAAAACTAGATTTGTAAGACAACTCTATGAATATATTTATCCATTTTTAGCCAGAAATGGCTATGACAGGTGACAACCTTAATTTGTTGTGACTGTGCATAAAATGTTGGCAATTATGCTTTTAAGCCTGAGTCTTTGCTACTGAGTCTGGGTGTGAGCGAGGGTCCATCTGGATGGATCTGGCTGTGGGATTAATTCTTCGGGGCACAATTCTTTGCATATCTTTTGGAACATTAATGCCTATTATAGGGACAATACAATAGACTTTTCTGCTACCAAGTACTGAGAATGCACTTGCAGATCATGGCAGAGGTAGGCGGAATAATTTTTCTAGTGCCAGACTTTTTAAAATGAAAGGTCACAAGACAGAGTTACAGAAAGCTGACCATCTGCCTGAAGGATTCTCTCATCTAAGATAAGTCAGACCTCTGTTGCATTTTGTGTTCACTCAACATATATATTGAGAAGAGGGAGCAAATGAACTGTTTGAAACTGTGACACTTTCAAAATGGTATTCCTGTCTATATTTGTATAGATGGTATGGATTTGCTCGACTTTGCCAGTCTCTAGGCCACTTAAACGTGGTTCAAGTGGAAGGTAGATAATTAAAACTGAATCCTGACAAAATAAAAATTATGCTAGTTAGTGAAATGGAACTGGAAGATGTAACAGACCTGATGGCTGACATCGGAGTTTCCATTCCTCTTGTTTCTTCACTTCCAGGCCCAAGGATCCTGTTTAAATCTTGAGCTGCTTGCAGAGCAAGGTAACATAAAAGGTACAATTCTCTCTATTCTGATTATACACGTATGTAAGTCTTTCATCAGATGACATCCCTGGGAGAGTAATGAACGTCTCTGATTCCTAGAGATGGGACTATTGGAATATGGTATTTGGGTAGCCCTGCCAGATATCACACTGCAGACTTTCCTAGGCCTTGTGATGGATGGTTGTATATGAAATGCTGAAGAGCAAGTTTTGACACAGGAGAAGTTTTATTGATTTTGCTGTGTAAACCACTGTGTCTGACTAATGCACCAGTGGCATATCTGTTGTTTGGATTCATAAGAATCAGCTAATGGGTATATACTATAACTGGAAATGTAAGGAAACATAAAAGAGCATGTAATATTTTCATTAGAAACTGATGTTGAAGAATCTTGCTTCCCTTTATACCTCTGGTTTCAGCATTAGAAAACTGACTATCTTCTCTGAGAATAATGCAGTGCATTGCTTGACCAGTCCTGTAGTTTTGTTGCTTCCCTTACAAATTAACAGAGCCCTTGATTTGCATGGTAATAATGGTTTCTGAAAAACTATTTTTGTTCTTTTAATTAAAGAGATTCACAGTACATTTTGAATGGCATAATTTCTTTGTTGTTTCTGCCTCCTTGTTTCCTTTTGTGAAAGAGATTCTTATGGAAATGTGTAAATGCTTGAAAGTATTTAGAGAAGAGTATTTACTGAGAAGGGCTCTGCTCATGTAAATACAACTGCAGTGAGTTACTTTAGTGGTCAGGTCATTAACATTCATGTTAATAATAGGTACTGACAAAAGCCATTTATCAGCTTTGCAATGTGATGTTTTGGTTTAAAAACTGTGATGCTCTACCCTAGTATGCATGCAAAAGTAGAGTGCTCTGCACTATTATGATCATGCACTTAAGAACCAAATCTACCCCAGAACACTTGTACATGGTTATGAACTTCATGCATGTGTTGCTTTTTGTGAATGTGCTTGTAGAGACAAGAGGTTGAAGTTTTTGCCTTGTGGCATTTGGCATTTCAAGGTATAAGCAAACATACAGGGTATGATTTTGCCTTTTAGCCTCAAAATTCTGTTATTTTGTGATGCACTTAGTGGACTGAACATAAAATTGCAGTGGAGAAGGGGATGATCAGTAATAATTACTTACAAGTATGTCTTTGTGGTAGTTTATGTCTTATATTCCATGGAAGCCTGCCTTTAATTTTTGTTCCAAAAACCTAACTCTACTAACCTGTTCTTGTCAAACACTTCTGTTGATTCAGAAGAATGTAAACTATTTCCTTGGTCTGCAATGTAGCAACTTCACTGTGTTTGTCTTTGAACAGGGCTTTTATTATTTTTAGAAAACCTATGAACCTCTAACACCTCACTATTTATACAGTTTTATGCTGTTCTTAATTGATAGATAGAGCTCAATTAGCTAGTTGAAACTAAGGTTTTTATTTTTGTTAATAGAAATATTTTGTGATTAGGTTAAGCTAAAACGTTTGTATCCATTTCTTTAATTTGTCTAGAAAATCAATTAAAATTTAAGTAGTTCAATCTTCTGAGTGTTGGCAAGGCTCAAGGTGCATCACTGGTCTGAGCTGTCCAATTACTTCCTCTGAAATTAAAAAAATGGTGCCTCTAACAGGGGCCCTGTCAATGTCTGTATCCTTCAGAATTTTGGTATTTTGTGTAATAGGCAGTAAGAAAATTAGCATTACAGTGTAATGTTGATTTGCATACGCATGTGTGAAGACTACAAGCAAACACTACTGTCACCAGAAATTTAGTCCTGGACTTTCAGCCTGCCACCTGGATTTCCACCTGGTGATAATATGGATAACTTTCTGTGTGTGTTAATCATGACAATGGATGAAAGATGTGTTTTAGGATCTTGTTACATATTAATTTTGCAATTGCAAAGATGTAATATTTAACCAAAATCAGGTTATGAAAGCTTTTATTCATAGCCCAAGATATCAGCATAATGGAATGGACTAGCTGCTTATGTCCCAATTCAGCATTTTGTCTATCATATTGGTATAATCTTTATTATCATGGTTTCCAGATCTACCTTTTCTTTCATATCACAGGTAGCACTACGACAACCCAATTTCTCCACAAATTGCAATAGACATTGGAGAGTAGTAAGCAAGACACAAAATGAAGACAAAATTTACTATCATTAAGTAATCATTAATGTCTATAAAAGATAATGGGAATATTTCAGAAAAAGAACTAGGGAGCTATGCTGTACATTTGAATGACTTCCTAGAACACACTTATAAATCACTGGGCAAGCTCCTGCTTGTTTCTGCAGGAGTAAGTGTATGTGAAAATGTGTATGTTTCAGTGTATATACAATCATGTGCATAAAACTAAGCAATTTGAAATAAATTATTGTATAGAGCAGGGGTTTTTTGTGTTCATGTCTATGAACAGATTGCACACATTTCTAACCTCTGTTGATATGGAAAATTCAAAACACTACTTAACACTTGTTACTGACTTTGTGCCATTGTTTCAACCATTAACTTGAAAGGTTAAATTGTTAAAGTCATATCATTGATGTGAAGGTTTATTCAAAGTGCATTTGATTTCTGTGGATATCCAAACAAATCATCCTCATATTTGCATATTTTGCACATTTGCAAGTGCAAGATCCTGTACCTAGGTCGAGGCAATCCCCAGTACCAATACAGGCTGGGCTGGGGGATTAAGGGATTGGGAGCAGCCCTGTGGAGAAGGACCTGGGGGTACTGGTGGATGAAAAGCTGGACATGAGCCGTCAATGTGCACTCACAGCCCAGAAGGTCAACCATATCCTGGGCTACATCAAAAGAAGCGTGGCCAGCAGGTCAAGGGAGAGGATTCTGCTCCTCTACTCCACTCTGGTGAGAACCCACCTGGAGTACTGAGTCTAGCTCTGGAGTCCTCAGCACAGGAAAGACACGGATCTGTTGGAGCGGGTCCAGATGAGGGACGCGAGGATGATCTGAGGGCTGGAGCACCTCTCCTATGTGGACAGGCTGAGAGAGTTGGTGTTGTTCAGCCTGGAGTAGAAAAGACTCTGGGGACAGCTTATTGTGGCCTTTCAATACTTAAAGGGGACTTATAAGAAAGATGGAGAAAAATGTTTTAGCAGGGCCTGTAGCTATAGGACGAGGAATAATTATTTTAAACTAAAAGAGGGTAGATTCAGACTGTATATGAGAAAGAAATTTTTTGTGATAAGGATGGTGAAACACTGGACCAGGTTGCCCAGAGGAGCGGTAGAAGCCCCATCCCTGGAAACATTCAAGGTCAGGCTAGACAGGGCTCTGAGTAACCTGATCTATTGGAAGCTGTCCCTGATCACTGCAAGGAAATTGGGCTAGATGAACCTTAAAGATCCCTTCCAACTCAAACTGTTCTGTGTTTCAATGATTCTATGATTTGTGCTGGCAGAATCCATTAGCTTGCACCAAGAGATAAAATAATAACTGTCAATACAGAGTGGTGTTGTGACAATCTTGAGACTCTTTCAGATGGGTAACCTTGATTCCATCTGCTCTCTTCCGCCACCTGTGCGAGTTTTATCACTGGAATCCCTGTCCAGTGCAACACAGTTACAATTCTGAATAAAATTAGGAAACAGCTGCATTCAGTTCACAGCAGACTTGTAAATGAAATAAATACTCCAAGAGTTACATGCATGTCTGTAGTTGCAAATGGTACTGAATCAATTTTGTCACTGACATAGTAGCAGAGATGTCCAAAGCTGCTATAGGAGCCTCCTTCTTGACAGGGTTTTTTCTCATATACTGCTAGTAGCAGTGTGAAGCAAAGCTAAAGCTAACCCAACTTGAAATTGGTGTCTGATTTATGAAGATCCACTTTTAAGATGAAGATTTTTACTGTTGGTCTGTTAGTCTTGAAAAAGGTTACAGAAGGAATGTCAGAAGAAAACGTGAAATAGTAAGCAAGATTTCATGCCCTGACATCAAGCAAAACTTTTCTCAAAGTCCCTGCTATAGAGGCTTTGAACTGTTGCTCTGTTTTAGGATTCTCGATTTCAAGCATATTAGACTGACATCTCACTTTGTCCTGGTAAGTCTGATTGTTTGTTTGCATCGTAATTGGGGTGACATGACACTCACAGGAGTAGACCCATGATGCAATTCCATGTAGGCAGAGCTTCATATGAACTGACCTCCCTCATGTGGTCCCTGCAATATATCTCAGACTAGGTTATGAAGAATACTGCTATTTCCATTTTCTTCTGCTCATCTTGGTTCTATGGCAATTACTCTTACAAGAGTACCCAAAGAGATCAGATTAGTGGGAATGTGGGTATTTCAAGCAAATTTTCTGAATTCAGTCTTTTATTTTCAGTCACAAATAGAGCAGTCCTTTGGTACTTTCTCAGCATAGGGGTATATCTGTTTCTTTTCTGCACTATAAGTGTCTAGTCACTTTATTAGCTTTTTTTTTTTTTTAAATACCCTTATAACAATAGTGATTTATCTATCTCTGGAGACATTGTGATAGGATGTCTAAGATGTAGAGTAGACTCTAGAGATGCATGCTTTTGGTTTTCTGAACATCAAGTCTGTTTTTTTAATCAGAATAATCCCTTAGCCCTTCTAACTCCATCATGCCTCAAAGAAAACAGTCCTTGGTGGTTTTTTTGTGGTTACCAATCCATGTTAAGAAACAGAGGAAAAAGGATTTACAGGGTGACAAGAGGTCTCAAACTTGCAAAGGGTTTTGAGCAGGAGCCAAAATAAGAAGCTATTTCTTCACCAGTAGAAATCAAAATTTCTAAAAGAAATAAAGATGAAACATATAGTACTTGGGTTTGTTTGCATTTTTTATTTATTTGGTTGATTTATTTCCAAGGAAAATTTGATAGAATCTAAGATGGAATTTTCCATTTTTCATTGTCTGGGCTTAACACAAACTTTTAATAGAGCTCATGTATCAAATATGGATGAAAGGAAGTTCAGGTAGTACAGTTGATGCAGAGATTACATTTTTTTCATAGCTGCAAAAAGGAACCATTAATAAGAAGTCAGTATTAAGCTGCATGTTATTTGCTATACGATCAGATTTAGAGATCATCTGAAATTGGTTGGAGTAATATTAGACAGATGATTTTGTTCTTTTGAAGGCCCTTTATGGCAAGTCATATCAGTATGCTGTGCAATGAATTCTGCAGTATGAATTTTTCTTCACTCACTGCTCTCCATAAAGGGCAGCGCTCGTGGCTGTGATTCTGCGTGGTGTGCTTTCCTCCTTCCCTTTGCTCTCAGACAGCAATAGCTTGTGGTCTCCCGTCTGTGGTTACAGATTGTCTCTTCTCTATAGTAGGCAGGCTCATTGCAGAGGAACCACCACAGCTGGTCTCTGCTCTCCTGTTTGTGGAGGGGAATAAAACAATCTGGAGGATCTTAGCTCTTCTTGTCTGGCACCTACTCCACAATGAAAGAAGCCCGGTCTCAAGGCAGGCTGGTCCTCTGCTGTTGGGTCACAAGGAGGCTAGTGGCCACAATAAGTGTAGGCTGGACCTCTGTGCTGGACCCAAGGATGGGTCATGAGGGGCCAGTTTTCTGATCTAACCCCTGTGCCACACTGCTGCTGGGGGTGGAACACAATCCCATCTCTGCTGCCATCAACTTGCACTGCAGCCACAGAGGAGAAAGATTTCTCCTCTCAGAGGAGGCTACATACAAGTAGACTTTTTTCTCTTAGAGCTGCTGATTAAATGCCCCACAAGAAGATCCCATGGTGGAGCAGGTTTTTTCTCTAGGATACTGTCATGCTCTTAGCAATAACAAAGCAGCTCGGAATTGCATAGCAGAGATGCAACAAGTTTTGGAAAGCAAGTGTGCGTGAAAGAAGACAACCTTTGAGGAAGTAGACTTTGAGGTTTCTAGTCACATGGGTGTAACAAATCTGTGACCAACTCTGGACAAAGCTAGCAGTGAGAAAGGAGAGTCTCTGAATCACCTAGCCCTATCCCTCCTACCTAGATACCTTCACATGCTGTAAGGTCACCCTTGCTTAAGAGAGTACATTTATATGACCCTCTTACTTAGTTCCTTCCTTCCTGCGAGTCCTGTAAAGTTAATTCCTGCACTTAGGTGCCAAAATCAGAATTTTGCATTTAAACGAACAGTGACTTGACAGTTGGAACATAGATACTGGTCCTTGTAGCAGCCCGCCTATCTGCACCTGCAGTGATTTGAGGCCTCTAGGCTGCTACTGAACTTGTATAAGGAGGGAGGGAGATTTTATTGTCCTCTCTGCCATATTGTTTAGAAATGTGTCCAGAAAGGCTTAGGGGAAAAAATCCCAAAAAAAAGGGACTGAGTGCCCTGTGTTGTAAAATCTACTGTTCTGCTTGTCTATTTGGTTTTCTTCATTTTCTTTCAACCATATGACTAACCTCACCTCTTTGTGTTCAGCAGCTGAACAAAATGCACAGTGCTATATTCAGAAGCACCCACTCATTCCTTACAGCTTTTATGACAAAGCTGTCCCTCCACATGTCCGTGTTGGCCTCTGACCCTACACGTTTACTTCAAGTAAACATGCCAGATGGCAGAGAAAAGTGATAGGGCGAAGAACAACCCTCTGGGGGCCAGGAGTAATGAAATCTTTCTCCACAAAGCAAACTTAAAAGCAACAATTTCAACAAATGCCATAGAGCAAGTTCACAGCTAGAATGAAAGGGAGATGGAGGAAAAAAATAAGCAAAAAATCCCAGTGCAATTCTCTCATTACATATTTTGTTTTCTCTACCACCAACTACATTAATAGTAAAACCAAATAAAAATATTAGCAATCATTAGGAAAGACAGACAGATGGACTGAGTTTTTAGGCAGAGAGGTGGATGTGGGCTTGCATTTGAAAATGAGCATTCAAATCTGGAAGGTGAACATTGCAATGACCCCTGCAGCATTTCCCATGTACCTCTCCCTCTGCAGAGGCACTGTCAGAAGACAAGGGGTGAAGTTGCTGCTGAGCCTTCTGCTCTCCCTTGCACAGAGGAAAAAGTTCAAATCAGGGGACATCTTGTACGTGGGGTCATTGCCTGCTGCCTGTGATCGTGTACTGGTGATAGGCATTGCAGAGAAAGATAATGTACAGAACAAGAAGAGCAAAGTTGAAGGAGAGGTGCCCCCAATTAGCCCATCTGACACAGCAGGAGGAAGCAGACACATTTTATGGCATATGTTGCAGCCCTAGCTAGCTGACCTAGCACAAGATACTAATTCTACTGACAGACAGAGCTCCCCTTACACCCCTCGGTCATTATCCCAGCAGCTTTGCTCTTGTTGAGGTTTCGTGGACAAGGTGGAAATGTATGAAGTTCATTAAGCTTTTCAACTTTATCCTGAAGGGGTTGCTGATTCATCTCTCTGGTGGTTTCAGCCACAGTAAAGACCATGCAGTCTTTCACTCACCCTCCCCCCCACACCTGGTGAGATAGAGAGAGAAACACAACAAAGGGCTCATGACTTGGAATGAGGACAAGGAGGGCTCACTCACCAGTTATGGTCATGGACAAAGCCTCGACTTGGGGAAGAAAAATCAATTTAATTTGTTACCAATCAACCACAGTAGGATAGTGAGACCTAACACATCTTACAATATCTTCCCCCCACCCCTCCCTTCTTCTCGGGCTCAAATCACTTTGCTCCCCATTTCTCTACCTTCCCCCCCAGCAGCACAGGGGACAGGGAATGGGGGCTGCAGTCAGTTTGTCTCTGCTGCTCTTTCCATCATGAGGTCTGTCCTATGCGCTGAAGAAGTTCAGAAAAAAAGCATTTCGATGCAGGCTTCCCATGGAATCACGGACCTCTGTGGGCACAGCTCCCAGTTCTGACACAGGGACATCCATGGACTGCAGATTGATCTCTAGTCCAATGCACCTTCTTCCTCTAGCTCTGGGGTCTTCTTACTCATCACAAGCTCTCAGTGTAGTCAGCAACTACCCTTGGCACAGCTTCCTGCTCTGGTGTGGAGTCCTCTATGGCCTGCTCACAGGTATCTGCTCTGCTATTGAACCTCCATGGCTGTAGGGGACCCCCACTTACCCCCTCCACTCTTCCGCAAGCTGATATGGGTTTCTGAGGTTCTCTGTCTCCTCCCCTCCTTCTCCTTCCTCATGTCATGGTCTTTTGTTCAGGCCCATAATCTCCCAATGGCTCTCTCCTTCCTTGCCAAACTGGCTCTTCCCCTTATAAATATAGATTTGAAGAGATATTTAATTACAATAGGAGGTAGGCATGGATATACTGTCACACTCTAATTGAAAAGACATTTTCTCACCTCCCTTATTTGTTATATAAAATATTTTAGTTTTCACAAAAAAATATAGAGATAGTAATTGTTATTTCATAGGCTTAGCTTACATTAAGAAATTACCATTGATCATTTAATTTCATTATTGTGCATAAGTACGTGATTTTGCTTATGTACTGCACATGACTGTGCAAAATCTCTGTAATTATTTGTTGTGATAATATGTGCTATATTTAAACACAAGTATCAAATAAAGATGTACAGCTGTTTAGTCAAACCAACTCTAAAAGACCCCTTGAGTATACTGAAGCATAGAGGCAAAAAGGGCACGCACAAATGTTAGCCTTATCATGTCATCTTCTGCTAAAATATCTTCCAAAATGGTTGTCATGAGGGATGTAAAAGAAATAGTGGGACAAAACCTGTGGCAAGAGTACTTGGAGTCTGCAAGTCATTTCAAATCTCTTTTAGATGACATGACAACAATGTAAGGAGCCAACAAGACATGATAAGTTGGCATTTCCCTGCTTTACCTCAGTTGAAAAAACATGGAGGTGCATTTGATGATAGTGGTGTTATCTCTTCCCCATTTTCTGTACACCCATGTCTTTCATAAAACCCTAAACTGCAGTCATCCTCTTTTCTTAATTGACTGCATAATGCAGCCTTCCTGCTTCTGAGCTATTAGGATGCACTTGAGATACATGCTCAAGTTTTCCTTACAGTCAGGAAGGTTAAAAGCTTGCCTTTTCGAAAATGAAAGCAGAGATTCTAATATAATTACACAACCATGTGGGCTGGATATTAAAAAAAGCATCAGCTATCATGGAACTTGAAATAGAAATGTAACACTGCCAATACTCTGGGACCCCAAACCTCATCTGAAAACTGGAAAGCCAGCAGCATGCCCCGCTGGCGTTAGTGGAGTGCTGCAAGCTGAGCATTTGGGCCTGATTCCAGGTGAGGGTCAGGATTTATTAGCCCTTCAGGATAAGTAAAAAATGCCTTATCTGGAGACCGGAACTGATGTAAGTTACTTCAACCATGCAACAGTGGCCAGCCCTCACTGTGGCATCTGACTTGAGAAAAACTGGAGGGAATGTGGGGAAATGAAAATTTGACAGCAACCTGGAATAATAATAATGTTAAGACAAAGATTTTTCAGGAGTAGTATTTTACTGTGAAGAATGCAAGTTTATTTTGTGTTGCAAATTTGCATTTACCTCTTCTCAGATAGACTTTTCAGTGCTGGATTATTCGTCTTCTTACTGTAAGCAAATGAAAAGGCGGACCATTTTGCAACTTACTGTTTTATCAAATATGAGGTTTCTCATTTAGCCCTGGTTGAACAGTGTTTCTGGTTATTTGGCCATCAGCCAAACACTGTAATTAGGGATTTACTGCTCCCTTAGCTACAACAGGGCTAAGTATCAGTGTACAGAACACTCCAGTGTTATATTTCCTTTTGAAATGTAAGTTCTTTGCTACTGAGTCTCCTTTCCCCCTTAGCTTTTGCAGACATGAAGAAGATGAACTGGATAGGGGCTGGCCAGTGGTTCCAGGCAGTTTTAAAGGGGTTCTTGAGCACTGCAGTTTAGGCTGAAGTGAGGGAGTTGCACAAGCTATCTGCACAGGAAGAGTATCCAAGGGGCTGGTCTGCTGTGGGAAGAGATGTCCCTCTCCTTACACATTTGCAGGGCATCTGTGCTAGCAGAGTAATGTGTTGGCCTGTGCACAGGGTTTTGCCCAGCAGAGATGGTGAGAGATCAGTTCCCCAGGCAAGAGCTCCAGAACCATTGAGATTAACTTGTTCAGGGGAGTGGGAGCTTTGAGCTTTGCTCTGCAATGAGAGACTCTGAGATGTGGGAGTGGGGAGAGCCAAACAGTGCTGACTGCATAGAGCTTGTATAGGTGGCTTGGTTTGAGTGGAGGATAGAGGATGCCATGTTTGATTGACTGAGAGCATCAATAATACAATTTTCCTCAAATATTACAATAAAAATTAAATTTTATATCCCTACATTGCTATTGCTGTGCCTGGGCTGGAAACGATCATCCTCCTAGGAAGAGTGAATTTCATAAGAATAAACGAAACCAAATACAGTTAGAAATTAAAATCTTGATAAAAATAGAACCATCACAGGCATTTTACAATATTGCAGAAAACGCTAACCAAGCTAAAATAAGATGCTTGGAAACTTGAATGTTTTCCTTGTGGGAAAGGTGCGCAAACTACTCAGCCTTCCATCCTTATGCCTAAAATTACTGATGAAATTCTCATAATAAAATTAATAATTGATAGGCCATAATAGTTTTGTATCTTAAAACATTTGGCTGAGATTGACGCAAATGGTTGTGACTAGGGAATGCTCAGTGCTGCTAGTGCCCAGTGGTTGTTAGCTAAAAAGAAACATCACTCCTGGGCTTGCCAGCACTTCTGAACATCCAAATACCATGAATAGATCAGTTTCCTACTATGCACTGAGCTATATTTGGAACAAGTTTGTTTGCAGAAATTGTAGCTTCAGATGGCTATGCATTTATGAAAAATGCATAGAAGCTTTACCACTCAATAGATATTTTAATGACAAAAAGTTGCTTAGAAATAGAGCTAGTCAAATTATATCCGCAAATAACCTATCTGCAGTTTTTCCTTCTATCAGTATTGAAATAAATTTTGGCTCTCGAAACTTGAAAAACAGTATTTTAAATAATGGAACCCCATGGTCCTTCCAATAATCTGAAAGCCATAGTGGAGATCTTGCACGACTGGAAGCTGCTGTTTGCTCTGCTGATATTGTTAACAGGAGTTTTTAGGTAACGTTCATTTATCACAAAGTCAATATCTTGTGTCTTTGACCTTCAAAGGCTCTAGACTGTCTTTTGATATATGATGGCTCAACACTTGCAAGGTTGTGGCACCTCCCTGAAACTATTGGGTCAACACCTGTTATGTGTTTAGAAATTGCTGTTTTATTCCCTGTGCTTTATATATAGCCACAGAAGTGCTGAGAACAGCTAAGGTAATTTTACTTCCTTATTCCTGTTAACTTCTCTGAAATACATGGAAGGAAGAGGTGGGATCTCAGGCTTGTCCCTTTGTGCACTGCCCATCAATACTGGCTGCTGGAGCAAATACAAATTGCATAGTCCATCTGCCTTTAGTACATTAGTGGTGTCTGAATAGAATTACTAGGTTTTCTTGGTAGATGTCTGACATAGTATCTTCAGAAACAAATATCGGGTCAGTATGGCTCTGCATAGTGCATTGCCTTTGCCTGTGGTGGCTGGAGTGCATGTTCACCTTTGGGTCATGTGTTGGGTTTGTGTGTGTGTGGGGCAGGGCTGTTTTTGGTAGTGGGGGAAGGGAAAGCTTTGTGAAAGCTCCCCCGGTTCCAAGGTGTACGCCTCCAGCCCATAAGCACTAGAGAAACACCTCTGCAAATCCGTATTTGTGAGGGGAAGGACTGTTCTGAAAAGAAGTAGGTGGAGAGAACCTGGAGGAGTGGCCGTTAACTTAACAAAACATGTCCATCTGCCTAAACAAAGAGAGAGATTTGTTGCCGGAGGAAGGAGGGGTAGGGGGAGGACAGAGAACCTCAGACACCCAGTCCAAGAGCATGGAGTAGAAGAATGTAAAGGAGGTCCCTGCAGCTCTCAACAGCGGATCAGAGACCCACGTGTAGGCCATGGAGGACTCCATGCTGGAGAAGAAAAGCTGCGTCTGGGGGCAACTGTGACTGTATTGAGACCCCGAGAGACGCTCAACACCAGAGCTGGGGTGGACCCCTAGAGTCAGGGGGTGAGGAGGTGCGCTGGACCGGAGACAGTCGTGCAGGCCATGGATGTCCCCATGCCAGAGCCAGGAGCTGAGCCCAAAGAGGTCTGTGACTCCCTGGGAAGCTCGTGTTGGAAGATGTTGTGCCTGGACTTGAGTGGCAGAGGCGACCTGACTGAACCCCCATTCCCTGTCCCCTGTGCTGCTGGGAGGGAAAGTAGAGAAATCGGGAGCAAGGTGATTTGAGCCCGGGAAGAAGGGAGGAGTGGGGGGAAGGTGTTTAAGATGTGGGTGTTATGTCTCACTATTCTACTGTGATTGATTGGTAATGAATTAAATTGATTTTTCTTCCCCAGGTTGAGTCTGGTTTGCCTTTGACCATAACTGGTGAGGGAGCTGTCCCTGTCCTTCGTCCTAATCCGTGCCCCCTTTGTTGTGACTCCTATCCCATCTCACTGGGTGGGGGGAGGGAGTGCAGGACCACATGGTCTACCTATGGTTAAACCATCACAGGTAGAAAGTGTTGAAAGTGTGCAGACTGTAATGAAACCAACAATTTTTTGATATGTGCTTCTCTGTACAGCACCTAGTACATCAGTCCTGATGCAGACGCTGGTGCTTTTAGGGCTCTATACCAATTAAAACAAATACAGATGAAAGCAATCTCAGTGAGTAGAAATGTCGGGGGTTTTTTATGTCAGAAGCTTTTTGGTATGTATGGTTTGAGGTATGGCCATTTCACCATCTATATGAGAATGGTTATCAGCTCAGGTCTTCACCACTCTTCTTGTGATGGCAAAGGATATGGCTCCGAAGGATGTAGCTTGGATCAAAGCCTAAAATCATCAGAGGCTGCCCATACTGTTTACTCTGTGTGCACAAAAGCACATAATCACTTTTCAGTGGGAGATCTCCAGTTACGTATTAATTTAGAATTGCCTGTGCCTATTCCTTGAGAGATATCTGCTGGTGAAGCCTTCATGTGTATTTCACCATAGAATCAGAAAAATAGTTTTGGAAAAGACCTTGAAAGGTGCTTTAGTTCAGCTTTTTCTGCAAGGTGGATCCAAGGCAAGATCCCGCAACTCTGCTAATATAGGTTGCAGATCGCCCAGACCACCTGGCACTGTACTTTAATATCTCTTATCATTAAAAGTTTTTCCTGATGTAAAACTTTAATCTTCCATTGGAATCCAATCCATTACTTCTTAACTCCATAATGGAACAGTTTTGTTTCCTTTCTTTCTCTTACAGCTACTTTTAGTATATTTCCATTAAGAAATGTATACCTCTCCTTCTTTTGCTTTTGCTTCTATAAACCAAATATTTTTACTCCCTTCAATATTTTTTCATACCTCATGTTTTTGAGCACTGCCATTATTCTTCTTGGATCACCTTCATGTGAGGAACGTTTTCTGTTGTGCTCTGAGACCCTGCTGTTTCTGACTAGAGTGGAAGGATTGCTGTATATGTGTTACTGTCAAGTCTCCTCCTTTTTCTATATATCTCTATTTGATAGCTGCCTTTTTTGAAACAGCACATCCTTGTTGACCTGTTGTTCAATTTGCAATTTACTGTAACTCCCATATCTTCTTCTTCGGCAGTTCTGCTTAATCAGTTCTTCCCTATCTGGCAGCTACAGGATTGATTATTCTTGTCCAGATGTAAACTTCATGCTAGTCCTATTCTATCAAATCTGTTCTCCAATTTTTCACAGCCATTTTGATTTCTAATTATGTTTTGTTCAATATGAGTATAGCCCTTCTGAGTTCTGTGAATTTAATAAACACATTTTAATTAAAAAATTGAATAATATCAAACATATACCTGCAGAACATTGAATTCTTCCTTCACATTTGATAGTGCATTATCAATAACTACCTTCTTCAACTACTATCTCCAGTCTGCCTAAAAGTTTTAGTTGGTCCTATAGTAGTTTCATATTTACCATTATTTTCTTAATTATTCCTAGAAAGGTCTCGTATCAAGAACTTTAGTAAAGTTAACAGCTAACGCCTATATGTTCTCCTCTATCTATGGGGCATACTCCTCTATTATTGAATAAAATTACTCTGATTTGAGAAAATCTTCTTTTCAGAAAATGCATATTGGATGTTATTAACATCTTTGTTTCCTTCTAGTTGCTTTGTTTGAAGTCAAGTTGATGTTTGATTATTTCTTTCAATCATTTTCCAGGAATGAAAATAAAATTGAAATTTCCTGTCTTTCCTTTCCGTCTTACACCCATTAATAATGACAGGCACTTTATCTGCCCTTTTCCAACCCTTTATAAAATCTTACTTGGCCTCCGAGGCTTCTAATAAACTGAAAATGCTTTCTTCATTTGGATGAGTGAATTTGTAAACATGATGTATTTCAACCTTGTACAATCTATTTTTTCTCTATTCTAATTTCTTTCTGCTTTGGCACTGGTGTTGATGCTGAATAGCAAACTTCCCACAGCTGAACAATATGATGAAACTAAGCTCCAAAAGCCACTAGTAATAACTTTAATGTTAATAATACAAAAAACCAATCAAGTAAAAAAAAACAGCTATGTTGATCTGCTGGTAAAATTATCCAAGTCTTGAGTGCAAGAGGGCAGAGGGACTCCTCTATGTGAGATAAACTATTAACTTCCTCCTCCTGTTGTGATGAAGACTGGGTAAATGGGTCTTTTTTTCTTCCCAGAAACATTTTTTTAATGTAATAAACTATATCTGTAGAAGACTGTAAACCTTCACACAAACCCAGTCCCTTTACCACTTGCCTGTTGATTTCCACCTTCTGCTGCCCAAAAAGCAGCTATATTTGTCTTACTAAGCCGGTGAAGCTGCTCTTCAGACGGTACCAATAGGCCACAGGCAACCATGAGCACCTTTCCAATGCAGAGATGGGGGGTGTTCCTTCTGTGATTTCCTTGTGTTACAGACAGTTGTGGGTGTAATTCTTACCTAAGCACGTTGTCTTTGTTTCTTTCCTGACCCAACAAAAAGAGGTACTATACCTAAACTTTCAGTTAGACAAAAAAGAAAACTCAGCTGCTACTAGCATGAAGTGATGCAAAGTGGTTTAGCTGCAAAAGTGTGAAAAATGTTGAACCAGGGGAAGCTGACCCTTGGACAGCACCTGGGAAAAAATAACAAAATGCTTCCTATAGCCTAGTCCACTTTAATCTGTGATGCAACAAATTTGCCTGTAATTTATGAAACCGAGGGAGACAGTGCTCTTCACTGTCTCATTGATGCCCAAGATGCTGACTAGATAGGTTTGAGCTGGGAGTTTTCCCATAGCTGTGCCATTTACGCCCCAAAGTTCTTGTCCCATGTATGGTTAGGTAAAGTTTATAATTTCACCAAAGTTATATTTTCACTCAAATTTCCTTTTCATTCAAGCTTTTAAAAATATTTATTTTCAGCAGATAAGCCTTAAGTACAAGAGAAAAGGCAGCCACAGAGGGACCAAGGAAAATTATTTTCCCTGAAAAACTTCAGCCATACATAAGTAAAAAGGATAGAATGGCTGTAAACTTTATTTTATTTATATATACCATTACAGATGCTTAAATTCATGCTAGTTGTTATATGAGTCCACTTGAAGCTTAGCTTGGACCTTGGTAGGATGTGTGGAGTGCAAGTATAAAGTAGAGGTCACTCTTTTCCCTCCAAAGTTAGCAGCCTGGAAGGTGTGATATGTATTAATTAATACACAGAGAAGTGGTGAAGTAGAATGGAGCAGAGGGAACAACATCAGCAGATGTGATAATACCACCAAAACTCACCACCTTAGCGGATGTCTGAGAACTTCTGAGTATTGCGATTTATCCAAAGGATGTAGAAAGAAGTGGATGTCTGAAAAATTCAGCTTGTCATTTTTTATTGTCTTAAATTTCTAGACTTCATGGACATAAAGAAAACTTTATAATGCAACCAGGAAATGCCAACTAAAACACCCACATCTCACTGAATTAAATTCAAAAGACATCGAGTTGAACTCAATAGTTTGTTATGGGTCCCTTCCAGCTCAATGATTTGGTGATAAAAGTCCTAAAATATATCTGTTTATTAAAGAAGCCTCTACATTATTCTAAGAATATCTTAGTTTTCTGGACAGAAGAATATATTCTTGTGTTGGAATAGAGCAAATAGACATGACTTTTGGTTTCTTACTACTTGGAAACTGCTTGCCTAGTTTACCCTGAAATTAAAATATTTTTTTGAAAAAAGACTTATTTTGTCAGTTCTTAAGCCTGTATATTAGCCCAAATTCAACAAACATGAACAACTGAAAAGTATTTTGAAAACATTCAATCAGTTGCAAATATTCCTCACAGCATCACTGTATTTTAAGATACTGTATTATTATTATTTATTCATTGTAACTTAACGAAGAGTAATATCTCTTCTTTTATAGCACACCACAGAAATGAAGAAATTAATTCCTTTACCTCCCACTTTATTCCTTCTAACAAAGAAACAGGAAGTAAAAGGTGCTTAGAGTCTGGGAAAGGGGTAAAGAAGAGCAAGTAAGTTAGTAACTCTGAAAAACTGGAATACTCAAATACGAGTGGGAAGGAGGAGGTGAAAACCACAGAATTCCCTTGGGAAAGGGCCAAAGAAAAATAATTTAGATGTGTTACTTGCTAGAAAAGGGATCATATTTTGCTATAATTTTTGCTAAAAGTCCTGTTAGTTTTTGTCCATTCTGCTCCTGCATTTTCCCATGAATTAGCAAAATTCTTAATGAACTCAGTACAAGTTGTATTCTTAATACAACTCAGTACAACTGAGACAAAGGGCCAAAATCTTCACTCTTCGTTGCATCAGTAAATGCAAACCACAATTTTCAAGTAGAGTTATTAATTTAGTGTGAAAACTATGGAATGTATGCGGCAAATTCTGGCTAGTGGATTTTCGTTTTCATGGGAAACTTGTCATGATTCATTCTTTCATAGAAATGCACTTTTAATTCTGTTGTCATCATCGTCATTCCCCCACCCCACTCAGTGGAACCTCCTTAAAGGGTTGGAAGATACTGAAATAATGAAATAGTTTTTCTAGGAATAAGCAATATGGCAGTTTTGAATATACTTTTCTTATATTTTTTTATCTTCTACAAAATGTCTGTGATTTCACACATATATTACTCATATTGATGATTGTTCAGTTTCCATTGAATTCCATAAGAAATTTTTTTTTATGGTATCTACATGGCAAATTCTATGGAAAAAAAGAAAGACATACTGTCTTATATTTTAGTGACAGGAATTACTCTGTGTTTCTTAACAAGATATTTTGGAGATCACAATAGTATAAATTGATAGCTTAATGATTTATGGATGTCCTAGTTCATTATTACTCCAGGAATATACAATAATCTCTTGATAGCATGGCTGCAATGATAAGTATCACCTATACAGTGATACAAGATAAGTTTTCTGTCTATGCAAAGTTATTTGCTTTTCCTTATCTTGCTCTTTAAAGCCCACTTTGTGTCAAGAGCTGTTAGAATCTCCTGGGGTTTTTTGTGGGGTTTTTTTTGTTTGTTTTTGTTTTTCCCCCCAGAAAACGCAAATGGTGCTTATAACATGTTTCTTGCACTAAATTTGTTAGAGGGTATGTGCTTGGATCACAAAAATCAGGATCCATTTTTACAGTGAATTGACACTTTGATAGCAAAGTGGCTGAGAGGCAGGTGGTCTGGGACTACTGTGCCACTTTTTGGCACAACCACTTTAAGCTGGCAGATGATGCATGTTATTTTTATGTTTTGTGTAAGGGATGGACCTCCCACTCCAGTCTTTGTTATGTGTATTACAAGACCATAGGGTTTAATTTTAAGTCAGGACAAGAGGGAAAACTCACCTTATTCATATTAAAGCTGGGTTAGTATATTCTGAATGACAAAAATGTCTCAGTAATGACATAGAATTCATGTTTATAGTAGTGTGAATGAACAAGGTTCATTATTGGAACAATGTTCACTTGGATTTATTTAGTTGGGTTATTTTTATGTGGACAAAAAGTAATAAAAATATTAGTAATTTTCAAGATGGTCTGAGTCAGTGTCTCCTCTGTTCTTTTGCAGCCCATCATTGCATAATGATATTGAATAATATTGCTAAAGTGTGGAGGAAGTTGCAAAAAAATCAAACTATGTAGCTTTACAGTATTGTTTTCATTTGATTAGGAAGGGCTCTTGTATTCTAAAACGTGTTTGAAATGGAACAAGGGAAAGGAACTCACTAAATTTTCTTCAGTAGATAGTTGCTGAATACACACAGTAAAAGAAGATTATAAATTGTGGTGAATTTAAAGTAGAAAGAAAAAAATAGACAGATGAGGGAGAGAAAAATATAGTGTTCCATATGTTAGTGCACAAGTCACCTTAAACCATTGCCCTGTATGGTTTGCAGGGGTTGTCAAATCAAGCACACAGCAAAAAACTGAAGTAGCTGTCTCATTATGGCTTTATTCAGTGACATTTTACAATACTGTAAAATCAGGCAATATCCTTTCTAACAACATTGTAAGAAGAGAAGCAAAGATTCAAAATTCAAATGGCAAACATCCAGTCCCTCAAAGTTGGAATCTTAAATTGATTATTTATGTAAAATATTATTCTTGTAGTATTCTTCCTTCTGGGTCTCTAACTGTTGATCTGGGAAAACAAATTATCCCACATCTGCATACTGCAGGTCTGTGACACTTTTTCCTGTAACATATGGTTTTATGAGCTACCATCAGAGTCAGGACATTGGGCCAGATAGACAGGTCTTGTACAAAATTGTAATTTGTGCGGTGTGCATACATACTTAAAAGGTGATTTTTGGCATGCCAAGTATTACTGCAAATATTTGTCTGTAGAATCTTTCTTAGGTAAGGTGGAATAACAGTGTTTTCTCCTGATCCCTTTGAGTGCACACGCATTTTCATTTTCCTCACAATGACAAGCAACAGTTCCCTTCTACCCTTTGTCCTGGTGCCACTTTTCACTGATCTGCTCATTTAGTGGTGTTGAATGTCCAGACTATTGATTCCATTGAATTTTACGTGCATATTGAAAAAAAATCTGCAAGTCTGTTTTCTCATAAATTGATAGAAAATGCATATCTGTCCATATAATTAGTACTTGTTATTAAAAATCAGAAAAGTTCTTATGTCTAAAATTGAATAAATACTTTGAAAACCTTCTGTAATGTTTTTGATTACCAGAAATTAGTTGGCACTACTTTGTGTTTCTTGTAGGTAACTGTAAAATATCAGCATTTATTGGTTAATTACTTTTGCTGACCTTTGATGGAAAACAACATAATAGTTGTTGTGAGCATGTATCAATTTCAGTAACTATATGTTTGTGTGCATAAAATATTGTGTGTATGTGTATATATATGGGCAGATATGTGTGTTTTTCCATTTGTGTATATATCTGCATACACACATGCAGAAATCTATACATTTTTCATGTTATTGGTGACTGCCGGTATTCTTAAAGTGTCCTGATTTTCAAGAGAGATTTTCAGAGTACTCAGTAGTCTCTGAAGATTTGATCCTACACAGTATGCCAAATTAGGAAACAAAACAAGTTTTAAGCTTGGGAATTTTGGAAACACAGATTCAGAAAAGATATATACACTAATTCAATTTAGTTTCTTCCACTGAATATACATACAAGAATCCTGCTTCTGAAAAGAATGCACTTCTATTTTGTGTTTCCTCAAGCTCTCTACTCTGATTGATACAACTTCAGTGACATCTGTTCAAGGCAGTCTCTGTATTGCATTGCATCAGACCTTGCTTTCAAAAAATGGCTACCTACTGAGGCTTCTGAGTGAAAAATAAAAATGCCAGCACTAAATACAGGACATTCTTTGCTCAGTGTTGCAGACTTCCACATAGCTCTACTAAGAATTCAGCTCCACTAAGACCCCACAGAGCAGAAGGAATCAGAGACTGTTCTGTAAACCCAAGTTTAGCAAGTGAGTCTCCTTTTGCACTGTTCCACAGTTATTCATTCAGCTGTTCTGATTTCTGTTGTAGATCCCTCCTCTTTTTTTAATAAGCTATGTTACTATGAGAATAGCTGTCAGTCAGCAGTGTATACAGGGGGGAGCAACAAGGAAAGAGCATGTTTTTAACTCTCCTATTTTTCTTTCTCTTTAAAACTCCAAGCACAGTCAAATGTGTCAATAAAATCTAGATGAAATACTGCAAATAGGTGTTTTGTTTTTTTTTTTCTTTTTCCTGCAGCAATCAAAACAGTGTCAATACAGAGGTGAGCTGACATCAAAATATGTTTGAAAGCCTCATGAATACCAATCTTTTCAGACAGGGGGTCTCTTTAAAAAGCAGTCTCCATCAAAGATTCAATTTGAACTCTTCCTTTTGCTTTGAATTATACAGAAGACATCTTTGAAGAATATGACCTGCTTTACATCATTCAAACACATAATACAAGAGAAAATTTTTCTTTTCATCTGACACTATGGGAGATGTACATCGCCAGTGCATATGCCCTGGTACTGATACAGTAGATGACACATAAATGGAGTGACATCATTCACAACTGATGATTAAATACTTCCTAGGGACTCACAAAATAGTTCTGCAGAAAATGAAAATGGAAACTAGGTGATAATTGGAATTTTCAGGCTCTCTTATTCTTCTGATTTCACTTTTATTCCTGAACATGTTATTCCTGCATCTTGCCTTTAGAGTGGCTGAAATATTAACTGTGCTGTTTATTGATGATTTATATAATTTAGATGATTGATTTGCACCTAAACAAGTGAAATTGTGTTCCTGTTCAGAAAAAGATCTATTGTATCTTGCTCTTTTAGTGATCTTTCATTCAAGGACAGTTTATAACAATACTTTGAAGACATTAAGCTAGTATACCCATGTACTGTATTTTTATTATCATTTTTCAGGTGGATAAACTTGGAGCAGAGGAGGGCAAGGGCAGTGACAGATATGGATATCAGAAACACTGGCTCTAGTCATGAGATTCAGCCACCTTTATGGTTTTCTGCAGAGAGCAAACATCGTGTCACATGTATGACCTGAAAATGGCATTAATTGCAGAGTCCCTGTGAGATTATGGTATAACTTCTAACTAATCAAACAACAGATATCCTTAGAAAAAGAAAACATTTACAATATCTTTCATGTGGGTAACAAATCTGCATTTTGAACTTTACGAAAAGACTGGTGTTGTTATTAGTTTTATTCTTAATTGCATGCAGTTGTAATATGCAGATAGTAAGGTGCAGTAACAAAGAAAAAGGCAGATGGTTATTTTACAATTAATTAAGGTTATTCTATATTTAAAGTTGCTTATTTGAAGTATGATAGACAGCTAACCTGAACACTTGAGAAATGTTAATCCCTCCACCCTGACCTTTGGTATACAAAACTTGTGCTTCCAGTAGAAAGTGCAATAAATGCCAGGTCCTTTGGGTACTACCTGTTTGCATTAATGTTTTCAATGCTGGATTTTAAGTTATAGATTTCCTGTCAGCAGTTCGTTATACTTGTGTATAAAGTGTAATAGGTTGATCTCTAAGCAGTGTCTGGTACTGCCTATGCTGACATGCTGAATATTTTGAGGACACAAATGCATATAGAAAAAAATACTCTCTTTTTTCTCCAATTACAGTTCAGCATTGAAGATTTGAAGGAATTACTCACTGCATTGCTTAGGGAGTTGGTCACAAAAATATCAAGAGAAAAATGAACACTGGTTAATACGACTAGAGGGACTCCAAGAAGGAAAGAGGGGTATATGAAATTCCCATTCACTGTAAAGCAATATGCTAGCATAAACTTTCTGTCATTCAGCTCAGGACTCAGATCTCCTTTTGGAGGAAGGGAGAGAGGCAGAGCATAAAGCAGAAAGCCCTATGTATTTCTATGAAAATGAGGAATGGCAGAGTGAACAGAGTGGTTTCCATGACCACTGCCCAACTCTCTACAGTCGTTCTGCCAGAAGTCTTGCGTGAAAAAGCAAATTCCTTGGGATGCACTGGGCTTCATTTTGTCCCTCTATGAAGACTACTTCACTATGCAGTTTTCTTAACAGCTTCCAAATTTTTATCTGCTTTGGTGAGCACATACCATTGCCTTTCTCATTTAGTCAATGGAAGATACACGATGCCTTATACCTTCGTTCTATGAGTCTATCTTCATGCAAAACAATTACAGATCAAAGTATCTTTTCTAGGTATATGTCACTTTAAATATGCATGAAATTAAAAAAACCCTAAACTTTTAAAGCTATTATAAATAATTAGTTACAGGTTTTGAATGTATCTGGAAATTCCTGAGATTTTAACTCAGTGTTGTATATGTGTTTTCTAGGCAGTTAACGTTTGCTTTTGTTTTACAGATAATTTTAGTTTATTTTATTATATTTTATTTTACTTATTTAATTTTTTTTAATTTCTCTTGTCAGAAAATGAAACTTTACATCTAGCATAAAAATGAAACTCTGACATTTGGGGAGAGGTTTCTGCCAGAATCGATTTTTTTTTTTTTTTTGAGAACTATATTGTCCTGAGTAGAATCAATAGAGTCTACCCATCAAGCAAGCTTCTCAATTCCACAAGAGGAGCTTTATAATACCAAGTCTGTCTCTCAGTACTTCTTTCCTACAACATGCCTAATACAGAAGCAGGACTTTAGACTTCTACCTACAAAGTACTTAAGTATGTACATAACTTAAAGCTTATGAATACTTTCACTGAGTTCAATGGGGCCATTCACATGCTTAATGTTGCGCGTCTCATTAAGTGCATTGGGAAATTGAACCCTAGACTGGACCAGGGTACTTACCTGATGTTGCCCTAACTCAAACAGAGTTATAACCAGAAATGGGCACACCTGGTTTTGTTTTGTTTTGTTTCTTTCCATGGCTTGAAAACTGATGATTTAATTCTTCTGTGAAAAATAGTAATTTAATTTTTGAAGGATTAATATTACAGGACCACAAAACCCTGTTTGGTTGTCCCTTCCTTGTTTTGACTATGTGTGTGAAATGAGATATTTTGGTTAATTATTAAATGCAATTTTTAAAAAAATTATCTGTTCTTCCTACTCCATCCTATTGGGTGACTGGACTCCTCTATTTCTGTGAAAGCATGGCTCTATTTCATATGTCAGGCACCAGATAGTAAATTGAAAACTTTCTTTGCTTCTGAGATAGAATGGTTTAAATTAAGAAATTTTTTAGATAAATGTTACAGCTGACATTACCTTTCTAGACAGCAGAATGCAAGCAGGCTTCTCAGTGGCTTTTCCAAAATTATCCCTGTGCAATCCGTACTGCTAAGTCAAAGTTCCATGCTGGTGTTTACTGATTTGAATCTGAGTCACTGTAATGCATAGGCAGCATTTACTCTAAATTAAATAATCTGTGAGATCATGAGAAATTTCTATATAAGTTAATGTGGCTATATATTATAATTTGCTAAGCCTAAAAGAGGCAAGAACTACAACGGTAAGAGAAGCAAAGCACTTTAATATACTAGAGGAGTTGTCTTTTTGGTGTACTTTGTAGCCATTTACACAGTATGTAAAATGTTTTATTCTGTTTTGTTTTTTTTTACAATTAAAGCATAAGCAAAACTGTGAATATTAAAACATACAAAACCTCTGGAAATTAAATGAAACTGAAAAATGCCTAGATAGTGCCAACTGTAACGACAGAGCACTTTATAAGGGTATCACTAGCTTTGCTCTTTCATTGTGGTATTGCAAAACTTTAAAAGCTAATTTATGTTTCTTTTCAGGTACTGTCAAGAAGTAGTTTAGACAAAGGAAAAACCTGAAACTACAAGTGCCTATGGAACCGAACATCTGAACAGTGAATGTGTGGGGATAAGGTAAGTGATTTCAATCTTACACAGCTGGAAAATTCATAGTCAGCAATTAATTACAAATATTTACACACAGAACTAATTATTTCATATGAAAAATACTAATAGTGTATACATTAAAAATATTAAGAGTGAGAAGGGTTTGTATATTCTTGATAAGATTCCTTACTAGGTAACAGAGTTACCCCTAGAATAAATTTGGACCAAACTATTTCTCCTGATGTACTAGTATAATAATTTATCTTTCTTGGCAGATGCTCTTCTTTCCACGCAAACAGCTTCTTCTGAATTTCTTTCCTTTGGGGAAGCAGCAGTGGAGATTATTTATTGCCTAGCTAATGTCAGCATCCAGAATAGGAAAGGTACTCAATTAACTGTCCTTGTTTTGCATAGTAATAACACTGCTCAAACTTTTGTTGACTTTTTGCTAACTAGACTCTTACACAGCTCTGCATCCCTATTATCTACCATTAAACTTTTGAAGACATCTGGCTAAAAAGGAAAAATTTTCTATAAAAAAGCTCTTAATTTTTCTTTGAATATCATATTTTAAATAGTTTATGTTTACACATGAAAAATTCTTTAGCTCATTGAACATACTTCTTTTTTCTTAAGCAGGTGGTAGGATGTTCTGTACTCCTAAAAGAGCAGGGTACATACCTTGATGTTACTCTGATTTAGCAGGCACAAAAATTTCAAAAATTATTCATAGAGAACTTTATTCTAATTTGCAATTGTTCTGTAGTCCTCTCTCCTGCACTTGGGAATAATAGATTTTCCTTGTTTGAGAACAGCAGTGTTTCCTTTCCAAAAACTCCTGCATGAATGAGTGTGAAATGCATGAAGTCAGAAGCATTTGCGCTAATAGAACATGATCCAGAGTGTTAGGTCTTTCTTGATCAGTCATGTCTAAAATGAACTAATTTGCCTAAGGGACTTGTGCTGAAGATGTATGGATCATTCTCTCCGTTTAGGGTGTGGGCAAAAGACCAGAAACTGAACCCACTCTCCCTATGGACTTAACTCTGTGACATTACTGACACAAAATACTATTGCTGTGGTGGTGTTGGAAAATATAAACTGAAGATAATTTAGCATTTGTAATCTCCCCTTAGAATCAGTGGTGTCAGGCTACATTAATCTGATATTTCTGTGAATGATGGTGGCATGCACTACAGGTCAAGCTGTTTGTTAGGTTAAAAAAAAAATGAGGATCATTGTTCTTTATAAAAAAATAATTTTGTAACGTGAAGTGGGGTGATTGATTGGCTTGAGCTTGTTACAGAGCAGGGGTAGTCAAATAAGTTCTTTCTAGTCAACATCTTACAATATGTCCAGCGCAGATAATACATTTAAAGTTCACAGGACTTTGCTAGGAACACTCTAAAATATTTTAGTTATTGTGAGACTACACCAGTTATTGGCCTTTGTGTGGAACTGTAGTCTCATAGATGGATCAAAACTATGATCAACAGTGACATTTATTGTCTGCTGAATAGAAAGAAGGTATTTCAAAAAATATATGCCACAGTGTTCCTACAGTACGAATGATAGCAAACATGCACAATGAAAGCTATTTTTAAAAATGGCAATGAGATGAATAGGATGGTGACTCAACACTTAATCATTTAGTGTAATTTTCTCACTTACTTCACCAAGCACTTTATTTACTTTGAACCAGTTTAGCTTTGCCAAAAAATTGGTGTTCTTAATTTGTCTCTGATTAGTTTTAACTCACTATAAATTCTCTTTGAACAGAACTAACTATATTTTAAAGCATAAACATGGAGTTGCTTAGTGTATTCTATGCACACAAATTCAACGCAAATTAAATGAGAATGCTACTGAACTGATTCATTTTTTCAAAGCAGGAAATAGATTATCTGGTCTTTGGCTAATAAATGATTTTTTTCCCAGTAAATTTAGCATTAATTTTTAGTCATTATGCATATATAAATGATGCTATATATTGACAGAATGTAGGTGCTGTCAGATTTAAGGAGGAAAAAGTATTTTTTTTCTCATGGTACTTTGTCTTTCAAATGCTTGTTTCCCTTAGAAAATGGCTCCTGTAGTACACAATGAAGCCAAGGTGTATAATAGGGTCACTTGGCATCATGAATGAATTCAGGGACACAACCAACTAAATAGACTCTAACTATGAAGAGTTTTTAGGTAGGGTCATCACAATTATCTTATTAACTGGTAAAGAACATCACATATGAAAATAAGTAATATGATTTGGTTTTGAGGACCTTTGCCTTGTTGCTATTGCAACTGTTGAATAATCTTGCCCTGTGACTTGAAAATGGATTCAGTATGTTAGCACTGTGTGCTTAGGGAAAAAAGTAGCACACTAGCACAGGGCAGAAAAGTTGATGAGAGTTGCATGCTAAAGACTTCTGTAAAAAAATGAAGTTTGGTTGTCATCCCAAATCCTTTGCTTGCAGATTTCTCGTTTCAAACCTGTCAACTAAGAAACTTTACATAGGAACTAGTGGTACTCCATGTTTCCATAAAAAATGGCTAAGAAGCCTTTGTTTCTTCTTCATATCAAAGCCTAAGCAAAAGGTGAGATAAACCAGCTCTGTGCAAATGTTTTTTTGATCAAATGTATTTGTTCATCATTCATTTTTAAGTGGTAAGAAATTACACCATGGATTCATAATTTTCTGACAAACTCCTGGCATAATGCAGACTTCACTGATGTACAGCCTTACTTATGCACCGGGAATTAAGCCCAATATCTTATTCTAAGAAACCTCTTAAATTAGAGGAAATAGTTTCAAGATCCTTATTTTTTGGCTTGTCAGAAAGTTGGACAAAATTGCTACTGAAGTAATTTTGGCTCTGAAATTATTACTTACTGTTTCAGTTGTTTGATTATTTTCTTCCACCTATCCTACAACAAAAGGATGGAATTACAGTGAAAAACAAAATAAAACAAAAAACCCAAACCAAAACCAAACAAAAATAAAACCAAAATAGCAATGGGATTTAAGACATTTGGCATCAATGATTCTTACTACAGAGTTTCAGTGTGATATTCAGGAAAATCTTCAAGAGCTCTGCCTTGACTGCCTTATCATTATGGTAGGGCTGATGATTTTACATGCAGAAGAAAGTGGTTCAGGCAGGCTAAATTTACAAGGTCCTTATGAATCACTTAAAAAGTACTTTGACATCACCAGCTGGAATGTTCTATGTCAGACATTCACTAAAAGTGTATTTATTGAATGTTCATCAGCTAATCGATCTCCTCTGCAGTGTTGACAAAGCAAATAAGATTTTTGGAAGACTATTTGAATTAAAAAGAGTGAATGAATTACTGTAACATTACTGTAGTTTTCAGTGAACTGTAACTTCCCAAATGCCAAGTCTGTGTTAGAGATTTATTCATGGCCAGTTGACTATAAGTAGCAACATGTATGCAGCAACATTAAAGTAATGTCAAATAATAAAAACCAACAACAGTTGATGGAAAACTTCTAACATTTTTCTGTCCAAACTTTCACCTCTGGATTTTAATTTATTTTTTTCCCACATTTCCTGAATCTAGAAGAATTAACCAATGGGGCAAGTGATATCAGCAAATCATATTTCAAACAAAAACTCAGTGTGTTGTGCTGCTTTCCCACTTTTAATTCCTTCTCCAATGAAAAAACAGTTGAATTAAATGTCAGAATTAAATTAAATGTCTTGCATTAACACAAGACATTAAATGTCTTGCATTCCAATCATTCCCGTGCCACAGGTGAATCATTTTGCTGTTGTTCATTAGTTGTTTCAACCAGCTGTTATTACTATACTAACTATAAAGATGTGGAAAGAAAGGCTCTCAGGAATTGTGCAATGCAACAATACAACTGGCTTGGAATTTATCCTGCTGGGTTGCCAGTTATTCATATCTAATTATCCATACATGGTCATGTAGGAAAGGCAATGCTGGAAATAAAGAGAGGCACTGAGACAGTTGCAGTCCCAGCTAGGTGTATGGGTAGCCACTAGTGCCAGTTCAATCACCATCTCAGAAAGGTCCAATGGCCTTTATTGATGGATTAGTCATGTTAGACAAGTAAATCTGGCCTTGGAAGATTTTATCTATACCTTTCCCCCTGTGACACATACACGTGATGAGATACCAAATGTGGAAGAACCCTAATGGCAGGTGTCTTATTAGGAAAGTCCTTCTCCAGAGTTGTTAAAGAAATTCTCTGTATTCCTCTGCATTAGAGTTTTTACAGAGCATTGCAAAGACAGGAGAAGAACAGCTTTTAATTTGAGGTAATCACAGTGTAATCTAGGGCTACATATTTATGTGAGTATGTTCCAGGTGAGATATTATCTTTCAGAGCCTGGCTGGTCATTTACAGGATTTGGCAGCTAATCATGAAGATTTCAAGGCAGCCACTAGCAGTTGTATTCCAGTAGCATTTCTTCTGGGTGCAGGCCAATTACACCATCAGGTGTTCATGTTTGAAATATTGTGAGTCTGGGACCATTGATAAGGCCCTATAGAATGGATAAGTGTCTGGCACATTGGGGATGCCCTGTGTGGAGGACTGGCAAGTCTCCACTTCTAAAATTTGTAGCAATAACTTATTTGCACTGATCACATACCAATGGAGACTCTGTGTATATCACATATATTACAGAAAGCCTGTTTTAACAAATTATTGCAGAAGTTTTTAAAATTTGATTTATATATATATATATATATATGAAAATGTAGGACAGGAATAATGAAACTGAAAAGCTTCTGGATGTGGTCTATAATAGCTTTTCTTTATGTAAAAAGGAGCAATTAGGGAAACTGTGTGGTTGCTATTAAAAAGCTGAAGATGTGCCCCTTTTCCAGTAAAAAGAGCACATGTTTTTATCTCTGTAAATGAGATTTGACTATAAAATGAGGAGGTTTTATCTAAGAAAATTTGTCACAGACACAGAAGTTGACATCATCCTCAGTGAATCTTGGCTGATTTATTTTTTGATATAAGAAGTAAGAATACTTTTTTTACTGTCTAGCTGATTTAAAATTAAGATGACATATATCTGAAACTGTTCAGGGCTTTGGATGCTAAAGAAAGTCCCGGGAGAAGATAAGTGTGTAGAGGGCAGGTAAGGCAGTCAAAGGTGTATGAAAAACTTACTTATCACATGGCTCTCTAATTTATCACCTGATTGTGCAATTTGTCACATGGTTCTTTCCCCTACAAAAGGGCTATAAGTGTTTGTATGTATAAAGCAGTGGGAATGGTCTGTCTGCCTAAGAGGAAATTCTTCATTGTATATCCACACAGATGTTTTCTTCCATTTCTGGAAGATTCCACTTCAAAGCAGAGTTTTAATTATGTTAGCCGTAAGTGAATGTAAACGAAGTAAGTGTGGAACCAGCAGATGGAAAACTCTTTATCACTGAACAATGAAAGAAGTTGATTTTTTTTCCCCCTTGTGCCATCTGGTATGTATGCTCATATTTCAAAAAATTAACCATTCACAGAATAGTTGTTTGACTGTTCCAATAGTTAAGTTCTTTCTCAGAATAGTGTTTTATCTTTTTGAAGATAAAGCCACAAAATACAAATGAAGACATGAAATTAAAACTGATAGCTCCATAAATGTGAGCATACATATTTATTTTATGCCTTTTATAGGTGATATGCATGTTTTTCTTCAAATAATATGACAAAATAAATAGCAAATTAGACACATATACTATATACTTAGATCAGGAATTAGTTTAGGCTGAAAAAAAAAATCTAATTGGAAATTAGACTGAGAAAAACTTCTATTAAACACGGCCAAGAACTGAGAAAATTAAAGGAAAAGATTAGATAAGGGGTTTGTAAGTACTGAAGAAAATTAATACTTCATTTGAGTTTATAAAATTTTAAGAAGCATGACTTCTTTAAACACGAGCATTTTCTTTTTCTAGTTGTATATTTAATAGAAAGGATGAGCCTGTAGCTCACTCGTTGCTCCTGAGGTCTTGACTAGATTTTCCTTCTGTACAAAAGTACATATTAGTCCCTGCACAACATTTAGTCTTTGGGTTTGATCAGAAGTTGTTTCTCCTGCTGTTGACAGCCAACTAGTGAAGTAGCACCAAGGTCCTTGCAAATATACCTGTGATCTTGACAGACTTTGTTAGAACATGAGCTCCAAACTGACCACTGAATGTAGAAGTTCAGTTGCTAAGTCCAAGAGTATGCAACAGTCCTTCAGCTCCAGCAGGCAGCTTTTGTTTTGTCAAATCTGGAAAAGGTACTGAATAAGAAAAGGTGTTCCATTATCCTGTGCTGTTACTGCAAACCAACAGGACATTCTCCACACCTCTGCAGTTCCTGACACTTTTAACTTTAAAACAGACACCATATCACACTTGGTTCTTGTGTTAGGTTTGTGTATGTATGGGGGAGCAGTTTTTTTTTGGTGTGGGGAAGGGTTACTTTATGAGAGTGAAAAGCTCCCGTGGCTCCAAGGCAGAGACCCCCCAGCCCAGGCTGGACCAATGAGCACAAGAGAAACACCTCTGCAAATCCATATTGGTGAGGGGAAGGACTGTCCCGAAAAGAAGAAGGTGGGGGTGAACCTGGAGCAAAGGCTATTGACCTAACAAAAGACAACCATCGGCCTAAACAAAGGACAGACAGACAGAAATAATGCTTTGTTGCCAGAGGGAAATACAAAGACCCACACCCAGTTCTACCATATGGACTAGGAGAAGACAAAGGAGGTCCCTGCAGCCCATGGAGATTCAACGGTGGAGCAGAGACCCATGTGTAGAGCATGGAGGACTCCATGCTGGAGCAGAAAAGCTGAGCCTGGAGCAGGGAACTTGAGCCTGAGGGCAAGCTTGACTGGAATTGTGACCCTGAGAATCACTCACTGCCAGAGCGGCGGTGGACCCCCAGAGGGTGGGGTGAGTCTGCAGCCCTTGGATGTTTCCATGCTGGGGCTGGGAGCCGAGCCCAAAGAGGTCTGTGACTCCATGGGAAACTTGCTTTGGAACATCTTGTTCCTGGACTTGCGTACTGGGAAGAACGTCAGAAGTGAATTGACTGAACCACCATTCCCTGTCCCCTGTGCTGCTGTGGGGGGCAAGTGAAACTATCAGAGGAAGGTAGAGAAATCGGGAGCAAAGTGATTTGAGCCCGGGAGGAAAGGGAGGGGTGGGGGCAAGATGTTATAAGATGTAGTTGTTATGTCTAGTTAGATGATTTGTAATGAATTAAATTGATTTTCCTTCCCCAGGTTGAGTCTGTTTTGCCCGTGACCATAACTGGTGAGTGAGCCCTCCCTGTCCTTCATTCCTAACCCCATGCCCCCTTTGTTGTGTCTCCCATCCCATCTCACCTGGTTGAGTGAGTGAATGCAGGACCCACAGTCCTACTGTGGGTCAAACCACCACAGTTCATAAAAAAATATGGGAGCAGATGCAGGGCTGCCATAGTCTCCAGGTTTAGGCTTGTAGAAAAGAAACCTGTGCAATTAAGACATAAGTTACTGATTGTTTTCCTTTTCTAGATGGCTTAAGCAGGTCATTCACTGAGCCAGTGTTTCTTTACTAACCTAATGGAAGTAGAACACCTTGCTTTAAATCTAATGAAACTAAATAGAACCAGCAATAAATGACTATCTAATATGCACCTGAGAACTGCTCCACACAAAGGACTTTTCCTCTAAGTATGTTGCATAAAGTGTGTAAAAAGACTTCTAGCTTCATTAATTGGCTCTGTATGCAACAATTTACAGTTTATGTAGAGGTGATTTTTCCTCATGAAAAAGCTGATTACATTGCAGCCCATTAACAAGAATACCTTTGTTACTGGAAGTTTCTCTTAAACATAGCTAAGACTCCCTGTGACCTACTTCTAATGCTTTTAGAGTTCTCAGATTTCTCATTTTTATTTAAGTACCTACCTTACATATGATTGGCTGCAGGATAAGATAGACTCACAGTCTAATTTTAGATTGGAAGATGTAGGTTTCCCTCTGTGAGAAATGAATTCAAAAATAACTTTTTAGATCATAAGATGCTGGCAAGTTTATGGAAATAGTTCACATTTCCATTCTAGCAGTTGAGAAAGGGGAACAGCAATTCTGAACATTTATAACTCTGTTCTGATTCTTTGCATTCAGATGAACACATATTTTCTCTATCTCTGTCCCCAAAGGAGTTCCTTCTCAGGAACTTTTCCATTGCTTGTATTGCCAAAAGCTGTATTTCTTTCTGGAAGATTCTGCAGGATTGAATGGGAATTAAAAAGAAAGGTTGTGAGAAATTTAATGAGATTTTAAAGCAATTTCTGTGGAATGCTAAATAATCTAACACAGAATTAGTTTCTCTTTAATTTTTTTACTAGCTTATAAAATTCTGTAGTATGAATATAATTTTTGGTTTAAATACACCAAAGTTGATGAAAAATTCTGAAAAAGAGACAGTAGTATATTTTAATTTCTATTGGCTTTTGCATATCTCTCTTATGAAGAAATGGACTTTATATAAGCTATTGACATGTATTATTTAGACATTCCTAAAGTATTGAATCACCATGAAACATTTTATCTGTAGGGATTTCTAGAAGAAAATATATCTTTTTGCTAACATTAGTAGAAATGGATTCTATTTAGTGACTGGACAATAGTATTGCTATGTTTACAGACCCCAAATAGTCTAATGGTGGAATGAAATATGAAAACCAAATAGCAGACATCTTTCTGAAACCTTTCTTTGATCCTTTTTGAGTTACTGTACATGCAAACGTAAGATGGCACTTTGTGCATGATCTTCTATGTACCTCAGCTTCCATCACAGCAGTGAAGCATGCTCAGGCAATAATACAGGGATATATATTTAAATTAATTGTCTCACTTCAAGGCATGTTCTTCCCTCAGATTTCACTATTTGAGTTTTCAACTTTGTGCTTGGATATAACTTGATGAATATTGAGTGTATGAATTATATATAAATCTGGACAGATACTTCAGTGTCATGGAAGCAGCAGTTCAGGTGAACACATCCACAATACTCAATAAAACCATGCATTAGTAAACTTGGGGTCCACACAGAGTAATATACATTCAGAGGGCTGCATGATGATTTACCTCTGATCAAGACCATAAATCCTTAGATGGATTACCTTCTCAGAGCTACACAAATCTCATATTTATATAAGACTATTGTTCATGCTGCACAATGTCTTCATTTATATTGGTTCTCCTTTAATGTACAGTTAATCTAGGCCTTTTTCTACTACACTGCACCTTTTTTCCCTTCCTTTGGGTTTTGTATACATTCTCTAAGGGTTGCATTTGGTAGATAATATTTCATGTTATCAAAAGAAGGGAATCAAGAGTAGGTCTAAAAGAAAGCCATTCGGATTGGAATACTCTGATTTGTATAATTAGGTTAGTATCAGTGGCTTTAAAAGTTTGTTAGAATCCTTCATACTTAAAGTAGATTTCCCCATGAAGACAGTTGAGTGATTCCCACTAAGACAGTCGGATATAATGAGTTTACCCTTCAACATATTTACAAAGCAAAGATGCCTTTGCAGTCTCCTTAGAATAATGGCATACATAGCATTCAGCTAATCTGCAATGGAGACATATTATTTTACTTAGACAGTGAGAAGTCTTTATACATAGATAAGTAAAACTTCACCAAGCTCCATATAATATTGCTCAAGGACTTGAACCTGTACCATGCATGGATTTAAGGTACTATAGAGTTGTGGAATCACAGAACTGTTTTGGTTGGAAAAGATCTTTTAAGATCATCGGGTCCAACTGTAAACCTAGCACTGCCAAGTCCACCACTAAACCATGTCCCTAAGAACCACATCTACTTGTTTTTTAAATACCTCCAGCAATGATGACTCAACCACTTTCCTGGGCATCCAGTTCCAGTGAAGAAATTTTTCCTAATATTCAATCTAAACCTCCCCTGGCAAAACTTCAAAGTGTTTCTTCTTGTCATATTACTAGTCACTTTGTAGAAGAGACTGAGACCCACCTCACTACAACCTCCTTTCAGGTAGTTATAGAGAGCAATATTCTATATGTGATGCTATTATTCCTTTTGACTGTATTGTGTCAGAGGATTCCAGCATAAAGGACCACATGAACAGAAAGATGTAAAAGTGCAACAGCACTTTGCTTCAGGTTTAAACCACAGATGGAAAGAAGTTAAATACTCTCTTTACTCATGGTCCATCTAATCACAAATCATGTAATAGTACTGATTTCTCCTACACAAATACAAAAATGACACCTGGGGTTACACTGTGAGGGCTGGGGACCAGGAGGGTCAGGTGTTTCCCACAGGGCTGGCAGGGCAGGACCTGTCAGCCAGGACCATCTCTCTGCCCCACCAGGGAGTTGGCCAGCAAGGGCAGCTACAGCTCCAGGCAGCAGGAACCTCCCTGGGGACAGGGATGAGACTAAGGTCCTTGGCTGGGTTGAAACAGGATATATCATCTGTCAAGCATTTCAAGAAGTAAATATTTCTGTGAACCCTAATTGACAGTCATTGCAGGATATTAGTGGCTTGTACACTGGAGGTGTGAATCCGTAGTATTTTGTAAATCATTTGCTTTTCCCAACATCACCACCAAGAGAACAGCTCTGTCCAGGGCTGTGGGAAAATTCTGGCTGCTTTCTGATTTTTTATAAAAAACTTAAGTTCTATAGCCCATTATACACAACTGACTTCTGTGGTGTTGTGGGCATCATAAGGACTGAAGGATTTGTAAGTATTGGTCAAGGACTAATATCACAAACTTTATTCTACTAAAAAAATAATAATTGTAAGAATCATTATTTCATGAACCTTTGTTATGAATCTGAGATTAAATCTATAGTTGTACTCCTGAATTGGGGAAACATTAAAAAAAGAAAGCTTCTGTTTTCTAGTTAATATTCCTAAATGAAACATGAACAATTAAATCACGTTAAAGAAAATGAGATTGTACATGTGCTCAAAATGTGCTCTAGTACCTGCAAGTGACTTACTGAATTGGTGCCTTCGCTGTGAAATTGTTTTACAAAAATACACAACTCAGCCATTTCAGAAGTTAATGATTTTTGTTGTTGGTTTGTTGGTGGGTTTTTTTTGTTGTTGTTTTTGTTTGTTTGTTTTTTTGGTGGTAGCGGAGGTGTCCTCAGGACTATGTGGTAATTCTTTTGAACATTAAGAAATAAAGTAAAATGACTTGCATAGTGAACGGATCCTAGTCTCTGTGAATTGAAACATATTTGTTCAGTGGCAAAAAGGAGGTTTTATCTGAGGATCATGAAAATTTTCCAGTGAACATTTATTTGCTGAAAAATTGGTTTGAAGTCTAATTGAAATATTTAACTAAAGGTTTGCTATTACAAGGAAAGCTCGATTTCTCAAATAAAATAAAACTTTGTATTTGAACTATTGGCAATAAAAATTAAATTAATTTAATTTGATCTGTTTTCTTGTATGATCTACTAAGAAGAGTTGTTTTGCTTGTTTGTTTATTCGTTTCCCCTCTGCAAGTTGGATTTCTCAGCTGCATGACATCTTCCAAGCAACACCATAGCCAGAAAATATCTCGTTGCATTTGGCTTCTTTTACCAGAAAGAATATGCTTCACCTCAGCATGATAGGCAGTAACAGAGACATCAGGAAGTCCAGTTTATAAAGGACCACAGGAGGGAATAAAACAAACTGCAATTCTTTTATGTCACTAAATCTCATTACCATTTCCATTAGCTTTCAGTTTTTATCTGACAGCAGGTCCATGGTCACTTTAGTCAAAAATGATTTTTTAGAAATTTATTATCATCTACTTGTCCACAGAAAATAAGTCTGCCTTCAGATGTTGATGGTTTTTCTTTGTGCTTCACTTACAACTTAGCTCTGATTTATTAGGCTCATGAATCAAGAACCCATTTAGGAAGTAAAATAGACTTGGATAATTAAGCCTAACATCGAGCCACACTGGTAAAGTGGCAGCTGCCCATATGCTCTGCCTGGATAACCCAAAAGATAAAGGGCAGAGTTGCAAGGCAGAAGAGAAAGTGGTAGTCATGATTTCTGCTCGTAAGAGTAAGAAAGATAAGAGGTTGTTCATACCTAGTTATGCAGGTGTTCAAAATGCAAGTTTACAGCAGTCTGTGTTCTCAGAATCCTGTTTCCAGCTATTCTTTGACATTCCCTTGACGTCCCTTGAATTCACTGGGTACAGGTCCTTCCTTTCCAGAGGAGTATAAGCAGTTAAACTTCCTTGTGGATTAAGAAAATTCAGAGGAGGTGGTGTTATAAGATGGACTAGAAAACTGCTAGTAGTAGAAAACTAAGACTTCAGATTGTTTTGAGAGGTTAAGACTAGAGCAACACACATAGTGATCTCCAGTCTTTTAGTGATTGTTACGTATGTTCAGGATAATCCCCAAGATAATAAAATGACCATAAGAGCCTTTCAAAAGTTAAGGTAATACCCAATGGAAAGAAACACCATTAAGATAGAGATAGGAACTTACATCTTTTGGGCCGTCACTGCTAAGTGCCCTGGCATCTCGCTGAAATGCAAAGGGCAATGCCACGTTCTCAGAAAGCTCTCTCTTAGTCACATCCAATACCTTAGGGCCTTGACTGTAGCTGTGAGGGGAGTAAAGCTCTCACTTTATATGAATGAAATAACTGTATACACATATGTAAGTCTGTGCGTACAGGATCATGTGTATTGGTTTAACAGGACTCGATGCATTCTTTTACCCTACTACAGTTTCTAAAGGCAGATTAACATTTATATGAAACTGTTTGAGAACATAGTCTGGCTCACAACTGCTACCAGTGCTGAGATGAGGGAAACAGAACAACCCCTCTCTCCCTGGAGAGAAGGAATGTTTGTTGCAAACAAACAAACAAACAAAAAAACGACCCCAAGCCCCAAAAAGCTTAACAAGATTTTCTGATTAATTTTTGAGTTTTATGAGCTGGTAGCAGGAGACTGCAAGAAACCAAAATTAATCCTTCACAAGGGAACTCACAAAGTCAAGTTGAATCTGAAAATCAATAAACATGCAAACACTATGATGCTATTTTTTGCAATCTTTTTGTAGAGTAGAAATGAACTTTACAGAAACTCAGCCATTATTATCTATTTCTAATTACTCCTTTGATAATGATTTCTTCCTAGTACATTAAGTGACTATATTATACAGTGCAAAAATATTATTGGCCTAAACTCATTAATATAAAAAATATGGTGTCAGTAAGTTAGCCTTTTTCCACTCCCTGTCATTTAACACACTGTTATCAACAAAGTTGTCTGACAGGATTATGCGGTGTGTCTATTCATGTTGATGAAACTAGCATTGTAGTTTGATTCACTGAGTTTTAAGTGATCAGATTTGTGCAAAATAGCATTAAGAATTTCGTATACTTTGCATAAGATGAATAAAAACCAATTCTATACAAGTATGTGGGTTGAGTGTGCTATTTCTTACAGCATATTGACACAAGCTTTAATATTGCTATTATACTATAACTACATAGCAGTAAGAAGGTATTTTGCAAACATATATGTTGTGGCAGTTTCAAAATTATATAAGCTGTGTTGACAGAAATACTTTTAACATCAGTTTATTTTGTTGTTGTGTAATTTCTAGGGTTATTTAACTGCGTTAGAAAAAAGTAAATAAAAACCTTCCTACACTCTGAGATTTTGCCTTAGAAGTATTCGCTAAAAGAAGCAGTGACCATCTATATTCACACACATTTTTAGTAAGATGATAACATTATCTCATTCTTAGTTTCCTGCAGAAAAAGGAAGCTAATTAAAGACACCCTTATTAGGGGCGAAGTCCATATAATGCTTCCATAGTTTTTAGCTCAAAAATCTGCTTAGGATCTTCTTTATTGCTGTGTTTTAAACCATCCAGACATAGGCAAACAAAATTGCAGCTCCAAATCTGATTAATGAAATTAAGATGAATGACCAAAGAGGATAAGATTTCCTCATGCTGATGATATAATGCTGTTTATAACTTAGTCTAAGGCCAGCCTACACTTGCCACTGGCTTTTTCTGACTTTGTAATGAGGGAGTCAATATTTCAAACAAGACAGGATGTAAAATTAACTCTGTTACAGAACAAGTTTTGCTTGCACTTTTAGGGATATAAAAACTTCTTCTGAAACTGAAAATCTTAGAATTTTAATTTTCCACTGAAAAACTGCTATGTTCTAGATAAGTCTTCCTTTCCCAAGTCCAAATGGTGCATAAAGCCCTTTTCATATCTTCATTCAAAATCTGGAAATTTATATAATGAGAGGACTTATGTGTTTGATTATGTTGTTTTGTTATAGATACTCTGCTAATAATACAATGAATTTCAACTATGGTGAACGTGGACTAACTTCATTTTAGAAAAGTGTATAGAGCAGAGCCACCAAACATATTGCTATAGAATTTAGAATTGCTTTAAATTCCCAGTTCTGATTTGAAATAACAAGATCATAATACATATATATATAATATATATTTCTATATTGTTTTGAGAACATGTTCAGCTGAATATTGTGGAAAACTTGTAGTTACTTTTGGATTTTTAATTATTTTTCTAGAATTGAAATGTGAAAACCTTCAAATAAGGAATTTTTTTGCAGTACAAAAAACTTCTGTTCCCCTAAAATGTTCCTGGACTTATCTGGAAATTTCTAGTGAAAATTCAAATAATGAAGGTCAGTATGATTTCAATTTCTGTAACTAATTGTAGCTGAGATAACATTTCTCCATTTTATGAACAAAATCGAGTATTTAGCAATGAACTGTTTTAAGCTATTTTCTTTTGTTGGTCATTTACAGGCAGGGAAGTGTCACACTGCAATATACAGAAAAGATGAGAGAATTGCCCACAGCCACATGATACAACAATGTCATAGAAAGAAATAAAAAATTAGGTCTATAACACTCAACCAAGTCTTTTGCTTCACTTGCATGGACATGTTGCTCACCTTGAAAAATGCTGGAGCTTGAAATACTTTCTTGAATTTTCATTGCATTAACAGTAGTAAAAAATTAAATAGTACTCTTTGTGTAGCTCACAGAAAGATTTCCAAAGTTTCTGTGTGTTCCAGGAAAATCTGTTCAGTGAGGGTTAAAAAATAAATATGTATCTTTTCTTCCACTCATTAACAAAATAAGTAAATGTGGAAGAATAGAGGAAATCTGTACCCTTGTAACATTTAAAATGAGATTGTGGATGGAAAAAAAAAAAGGATACTTGGTAAAGGTCTTATAAAAGAAGAAGAACAATGCTCCAACAATTACTGATGTAGGAAAATAGACTGAAGGGGAAAAATAAAGAGAACTGGATGAAGGACCTGTGCTAGAATGGCTTAGGGGTCTTTCAAAAATCAACAGTGTAAAACTGCATCCAAAATTGATTTGAAAATCAGCAAATTATCTGAGGGTGATGCCTATGTTGCTAAAGACAATTTTAGTGATGGTTCCAATGAACTGTTCTTGCAATTCTTGGAGGTTCAGACTGGATGTAAGGTGCATGTTTTCCATGTAAATGAATTATTCATAGCTAAAGTGAGTATCTTTACTCTAAACACTTGATTCCATGTCAACCACACTGCAGAGGTGGCTGGAATGAATAATTGCATTTCTTCTTGGAAGAACTGCTATGCTGCTTGTCTTAATGTTAAGGGAAAATTTACCAACTGAAAATATTTAATATGCTAAGTATTTGAAAAAATCAAAAATATTGATTAAATTTTCAGCCAATCTGAAAAAGGTGGTCAGATAACCAGGGTCTTTTTTTTTTTTTTTTTCCTTCTATGATGAATAAATAACTGAAATATGGTGTTTAGGTTGTTTGCTTGTTTTGCTTTTGTTTCCTAGTGTATTTTACTGAAGGCATTTTAGGTTTAGGAAAATGAAAAATGTCAAATCTAGTTGCTACTGATTTGGTTAGAGGATCATTTGGCATTCTCTGGGATGTCTGTTGGAAGGACTAGGGGAACAGATCTGTAAAGATCTCTGTATTTGTAGCCTTAATGAAAACTTACATTTAAAGACAGCAGAAATATTCACCTTTCGGATAAATATTACACGCTTTGAGAAAGCTATGATTAAAATACTTCATGCATATCCAAACACAAACTCTTCCAGCCTTTCTTGAAATTAAAACATTTTTCTCTATTAAGCCTTTACTGACCTTCAAGACCACATTTTCTAGGCAAAAACATTCATATTCCATGTTAATTCTCAAATTACAAAGACAAGTGAGAAGTTCTACTCATTTTGAGCACTGCTTTCGCTTGAAAAAGTGGCAATGGACACGAGGACTACTTCTAATGAGGACAGGCACTTTGTAGTTTACATCTCTACTAGTCTAAGACTTGCTGGTGTAGAAAAGGCCCCTGCACCAGAAATGTATCACAAACTTGAGTTATTGTTGCTTGTTAGTTCAACTGTTATTTTTCTGCAATGAAAATGAAGTGTGAAAATAAATTGATATCATATCTGCCTTTTAAGATTTTAACAAATTCCCCTTTAACTAACATTTAGTCTTAAACCCAAATCATATATATATATTTAGCATAAAGCCTTCACGTTGCTTTCTATTCAGCACAACCATTTTTTTAAAAAGGACTCTTTTATTACTGTCTGTCTTTATGGAAAAACCTGCACCCCAAAGCTCATTGGATAAAATTTTTGAGACACAATTGAGTAATATCAAGAAACAGATGCTATGAAATAATAAATATCCTTTTCCTTTCTTAAGTTTTGGTGTTAGTGCTTGTTTCTTGCACTTTTAAATAGCTCATACATAAGGAGAATAACTAAAATTAACATTTGAAAAAAGATATAGTCAGGTGTTGCAACTAACTGACTGGAATAGGTCCACAGAATAGACTAGTAATCAGGACAGTGACTTCTGTTAAAAATGAGTGATTTGATTTGCAAAGCATAAGGGGTCTATTTTCTGCTTGGTGCATAGAAGTTTATATACAGAGCTCCCTTCACAGCAAATAAAGGAAATTGTCTATCTAAAATTCTGCACATGCTTCTGAAAATCTACCACCTAATGTCAGTAGAAGATTTGATGATCTCTGAAAGAAAAATAAGATTTAATGTGTTTCTGCAGTTGTGACTAGCTGAATTTTCCTTCTGTTGATATTGTAGAAATCACGTAGTAGTCACAGTTACAGTTAAATGACCTATTTGTAATAAAAATGTACATTGTTTGTTCTTTTTTTTCTTCACATCATATACAAATGAAAACCAATTTTTTTGCAGGGGTCTATATGGAATTATATTTTTAATGTTGCATCCTTGCCCACTTCATTTTCTGTATTATTACCAAATTAAATCTGATCTTGTCTCAAAAAAAAGGTTTCTTAGTAGGTATAATCAAAAGATGTCATGTTAGGAAGTACTAATCAGTCATAGATCAAGAGGTTGGAAGGAAACAGTCATGAGAGCATAACATTAAGATCATGAAAAATGGGAAAGAAGAAACAAATGAGTTGCTTAAATACCTTCTCAGTCTCTGGTGTGTTTTTAATTATTTATGGTGAAGCTCTATGCATCTGTAGGGCTGCCAAAGCAGCATTTCAGGTCTCTGCTTCCATCCCTATTTTGTGTTATTATGGTCTTCCTTCAGCAGCCACCAGTATCCTTCCAGCCAGGACTTTCCTACCATACTGCCTCACAGATGAGCACACATCATTGCCAGCCAGTTGGCAGCCCTCTTCTGCATCCTTTCTGGTAGGCCTGGCTGAAAGCCCCAGCAACTGCAAAAATACAAATGTGTTGTCAAAACTGCATGTTATTTCTCACTCAGCCCCTTTCTAATGGGATTGTTTAAAGGACATTACACAAAGTTCTGTGCTAAGGCAAAAATTTAATCTCTTTCCAACACAGGAATGGAAGAACACTATTAACTACTGGTTTTGAGCCATTTCCAAACTGTCAGGAGTAAATGGGACTCCAGAGAATTCTCTGAACAGGAAATATTTGAAGTGAAAACCATCCCCCTTCAGCTGTTTGCAGAGATGTAGTCTCTGAAATTCTATACCAAACATCTCTCTAATTTCTCTTTATCCACGTCTAAAGCTTCCTGTCTGCCTGCTGAAGGCCATTTGACAAGGGAAGCGGAGAAGCAGCATTTGTAATATCTGTTTAATGTAACCAGAGGAGAATCTTATGATTTACAGTACGCATTATGAACCTTAGAAAAAAATGTGAAACCAGATTGCAGATTAAGCAGGCAAGTAATATAACTAATCAAACTGTGATTCTCGTGATGTTTACTTGAGCATCATGTTCAATTCTGAATCAGAAATCACAATCAATAAATACTGCAGGATGGACAGGATCCATCTGCATCTTTGTAATTAGGTTAAATGATAGGGCAGTGTTCTGTTTGTAAGTGTTGCAAGACTCTGTTAAGTGGACAGCTTTGACTATACATAATCTATTGGGGGCTACTGTGAATTGACCTGAATTGTTAGCACACTGAGGTTTACAGTTTTAAATGTGCCTTGTTAAATAGTTCTGATATGCTTTCGTGATATAACTAGTTTGATCCATTACACATTTTCCTTATCTTTTATTCCACAGTCTTTGCTCTTTTCTTTTAGATTTCCTTACTATGGGTACCAAATTGTTGTAATGAACTTCATCTTATTTGAGTACATGGCACCTCTCCTCACCTGACCTGAGTGCAAATCATGTATTTATGCTTAGGAATTTGCTGAATAGCCAGCTGAATAATTATGGGTGTTATTGCCACTGACAAGAGTTGCATGCTAAAGCAAAATATTATGATAATTGTAAAAATATTGAGAATGGAGCAGTGAGATTTTTATAATTTCTTAGTTTAGTGCTGTGGCAATATACCAAGAAATCCAGCTTCTGAGCTCCTCATTTCTTCCGCTGGCATCTGTGGAAGTTAGATCAGATGGAAACTGATCAAGGACCTCTAGATTTGCTCCAGTTATGATTGTTAGTAACAATATATGAGAAGGTGCACTGCCCCATTAAGGATCCAGGTATCCATGGCCAGTTTGCCCTGACAGTTGTGATGCGGATGGTCTCTGATATGATTTGTAGGATGAAAATTGTCTCCTGGCAGGCCAGGTGGTTGTGCTCTGCGACAAAAGAAGCTTGGTGTCTTTCCTCCCTAAAGCCACCTGGGTGTAGCACTGAAACCTCCCAGATCAGGATTTATTTTTGCAAGCAAGAAGGTACTTACTCACGAATATCTCAGAGGCTCCCAAAAATGCATGTTAGACTTCCACACAGATAGAGTATATATGCAAATATCTATTTCTCCAACAATGATACAGAAAAAAATGGTGTTAGTTTGTGCATTCACCCCACGCAAGTTGGATTATATCAACCTCACCGTACATTGGTCTGATGACTTCCTGCATAGATGACTGCTCTTTCACAAGTTTGTCTTGGAGGTGTAAACAAATATATGAAATGGCTTACCTAATTTCTCCCCTGCTGAGAGCACTGTACTGGTTTCTGCTATGTTTCTGAACTGTTTTGAATATTTCACTTCTTACATACTCCAGTCTTGCAGGGTTGGCCCCTACACACCACTGTAAGCTCATAACTCCTCACATTTATGATCCTGCTCAATAGCAAGCTTAAAGGAAGCTAATAGCTTCTGAAACCCCACAAAACCTTTTGTGTAGACTTAGGTGTCTCTTTTTATGTGCTGGTGTAGTTTGAATTGCCTTGATTGGTCAAGTTGGAAACTACTGAAGACCAGAACAGGCATCTCTTAATTTCAGAAACCAGTGAATGGAGTTGCATGCTTTAGGAATCTCTGTAGTTTGAATTGCCTTGATTGGTCAAGTTGAAAACTACTGAAGACCAGAACAGGCATCTCATAGTGAATGATAACGTAAAAGCAGGTAAGGGAAAAATATTGTGAGTGAGGAAGAGAAGCAAAATTTCTCCATAAGGCAGTTGTGCCATGATGTTGTTATGTTGGAAGATTAAAGGCATATATTGTTTTAAAAATATTCTCTCTTTAATGTTACCTGAGCACTCTGAATATTTATTTGCTTGTTTGTCTCTGTGAATGATACACACTTTTGCAGACATCACCTTTAATTGCTATTTGAGAACAGGGGGATTTTGACAACCATGAGGAGAGGGACAAGTCTGTGGGCTTAGTCGTTTATAGGTTTGATCTTATCTTGGTGGAGAGCCTGATTTGAGTGATCTCTAAATTGTGGCTTTCTTACATTAGTAAGCTGAACATTATTCTTGCTTGTTTATTTTAGCATTCATAAAATCTTATGCTGTGTCATTTTGATATTATAAGAATGGAATTCTCACATGTACAAAATCAAGCCCACCTGAGGTAATGATAATTTAAATAAGTTCTTCCCAAAATATTTGTGGCAGTATCGCTTTGAAGTGTTTTATTATCCATAATGTCCATTCAGTTCTCAGTTCTTGCAGGCAAGACTGTCTTTTATGTCTTTCAGTGGTACAATATAATAGGTCCTTGCAGATGTTGTTCTGATACTCACAGCAGTCCTGAAAAGTGCCTGAAATCACAACATTGTGTCCTGTTGCCCTTCCTGTTACAACTGAATAAGCTCTAGGCTGGCAAGACAGGACAGCATGTCTAGCATGTAAATGATATCAAAATTCAAGACTGCCTCATGTAAGTCAAATGATGTAGGCAAAAGCCTTAAACTGTGAGTGGAACCAGATGCTGTTTTGGTACTGACATAGATTTTACTTGCTGTCTGCACAACACAGTTGTATGAGGACCAAGGTCTTCAATGACTCAGAGTTGGCCAGTCCGGAACTTAAGAGTGGCTTCAGATCATCACTTGCATTTACATTACTGAATTAGTTTAGCAACAAGATCAACTGTTTGGCCATCTGTGTTTGGGTAGGACCTTTACTTTCTCGAAATTAAATTACCCTGTTATGCTCTGTTTGAACCTATGCCCTGAGTTCATCCAGAAGCGGAAGCTGGTGCTAAATGCATTATTCAATTTAGTGCACTGTCAGGATGGCAAGCAATTTGCTATGTTGTCTCATCTATTGGCAGATATCTCGGCAGAGTTTGAGATGCTTGGTTAGACTTATAAAACATATAAAAAATGTTGAGTCTGAGGGCTTGTCTTCCATACTGTCATGGATATAGTACTATTTTTCTCTCCTATCACAATAAAAGTCACTACTGGCAGGGCTTTATGCATGCTGTCGTCCTTGTTCTGACACTTGACTCAAACTCTTTAAAAAATTATTCTAAAGATGTTAAAGGTTAGGGCTGTCCATTGAGACTATATATCTGCTGAGGCTTCAAGGTGTTGTGTAGTATAAATGGGATAATATATAACTTGTGTTTTGAATTCCTGACTAGCTGTGTTCAACCAAATTTGGGTAGGGTTTTTTTGGTGGTTAGTTTTTGTTAAAATTGTTACCTGTGAGTTGTCATTTTAAATAATTGTATCTGTTCTAAGCTGTTAATACGATGCTGATTGATTAAATGGAAATAAATGATATTCTAACCTATATTCAATGTGATAGTGTTTCTTTTGTAACTGTACTTGGCTTTCAGGTATGGCATCCGGTGTTCAAAATCCTATTAAAAAAGATTGATCTAAATTTAATGAGCCTGTCTACCTATACCTATACTTCTTACCTAAGAGCAAAAATGGATACAGAAATTGTACTGAATTCTACTATCTGTATAAACAACAGTGAATGTAATAAAGTGCACATCTATGTGTAATGTTATTTTTAGAAATCTTTTACTTAATATGAAGTCTGATTGATATGGGCCTTTTTCAGTGTGACTGTTACTGAAATCAGCAGCTGTATTAATAATTACATAATATTTTAGGGGAAAAAATCAAGATACTTGAAGTATATTAAAATAATGCATGTTTAGCACTTCTATTCTATTTTTATAAATATGAAATATGCAAAGACATCCAGTTAGTTTACCCCCAGATTTCAAATTCCGAAATATAATAATTAAAAATATATTATTTAATCATTAAAGAAATGGATCTATTAGTACACTGAATTGATAAAAATTATATAGATCTTGATTTCATAATCAAGCACTCCTTACCTCTTCTATTAAAATAAATTGTAACTGTGTGGAAATTTAAAAAATATGAAGAACCACTGTCTTTATGGGCATTTATAGACACAGCAGAGTGTGCAGTAATTAGCCCATCACTTGGACATTCCTGACATAAGTTAACATTCATTACTGTTTTGCTCACTCTACTAACTTATTTCAGTGACCTTTAATCTGAGATACATTCTGCTTTCAGAAAGGAAAAATATCTTTTAAAAACTAGGATATGTATTTCCACCTGGGGATGGGAGAGTATTTGTATTGCTTTACTTGAGGAGCACCTCAAACAAAGTAGAGCCCTACTCCTCTCTGTTGTGGCCAGGACCTGAAAATGCCCTTCTACCTGTGAATTTGGCCCATTGTGGCAGTATTGCCAACAGTTAGCTAGGAGAACTAGAAAGCTGCTATTACCTTCAGTCTCCCTGGGGGTTTTGTAAGTCCTTTAAGACTAAGAACTCAGAAACTGTGAAGGTGGATAGAGGAAAGCTGTTGTACCTTGAACTTTATTTTTTCATAACAAGAAGTCTACTGAATGAGTAAGAAAAAAACCCCAAAAATAAAAAACAAGTGGAAACTATAAAGCAAGTAGAATGTATATACGCAGCTCTTTGATGTAAGTTGCAGTGGCTCTGACAAAATAGTGATATTTTAGACAAAGTTTTTTTAAAGATCCTTTAAGAAGAAAATTCTTACTTAAGATGACTCCAAATACAAACTCTTCACTAATTTACTTCATATAGTCCTCTCCTTTGGACTAAATGTACTCTTTTGCAGTTTTAATGTTGTTTTTATGTATACTGTTTGTTTTACTTTTAAGTACATCTGTGTATGTAGGTGTTTGTATATGTAAAAAAAACACAACCAAACAAAACCTCCTACAACTCAGCAATTTTACAAGTTTCCTCCCTCTCCTCCCCTTCCCATGTCACTGTATATAGTTTAATTTACATTACAGTTCCATTTACATTCTGGAACAAGGCCTGTATTTATGCTTTTTTTCACTTCTGGCTCACCATTCTAAAGAATAATAGCTATATTTTAAGAAATATCCTGATTATTTTTTTCTGCAGTCTTTGTAATATAGCATCTTTAGCCATATTTTCTCACACAAAATGTGTTAAAAAATCTTGATTTCTCCTTCTATGATTATCCTTCTCTAAAGATTCGCCTCTCCTCTATAAATAAGCTTATAATATGGGTTCTACTATATTCACCTTTTTGGATTTGAAGAACTAATCACTATATGTGGACAATTTTAAATGCAAAATTACATGTTTGCTCTGTAAACTATTTATACTATTCTAGTTCTATCTCTTTCAAATCACTAAAATATTTATAGCTGATTGACTCTCTAGAGAGTTCTCCTGAAATAGGTAGTTTGGATTTCACCCTGCCCCACATTGTTTGTTTGAAAGGAAAAGAAAATAAGCAGGGGGTATTCGTATCAAATCTCTGTCTTATAATTTCCACATTCTCTATTAAAAATTGGGGAATGTATTTTTCTCTCAATGCTTTCTTTTTCTCTGCACTTTATTTACTTATTTTTAAAACCCAGAAAGGAAAAGCAACTCTGAGGCATTCTTAAAGGGAAAATGACTCAGATAGCAGAACTGATTGTGAGAGATTATTTTAGTCATAACTAGTTTTGTCAGAGATCAGAAGTGTGTGTTTCTTGGATTTCTCCATGCTCTGTATTTCCACGTTTTCTATGAAAATTTGGAGTAACTCAAATGGGCATATATCTGGTTATACAATGTTACATATAAACTATCAGAACAGAATAGTAAGTTTAAAAAAATGCAGTTTTATAAGTTTAAAAAATGAAGATTGAGCTTTCTTGAATAAACATTTCCCTCCCACTGTTCCTTCCTGTGCATTGTACTTGAATTTTAATCAAATTACTACATATTTTTTCTTTAAAAACTCTAGATTCATTCAGCAGCAAAATGGGAAAACCACAGTATATGTGACTGATTTTAAATATACCAGCAGTATATAAATGATAAAACCAGCAGTAACTGAGTAACTGTATCAGGTTAAATTGATATTTTTCACGTGTTACTATCATGCAGGCTGTAGAAAATTTAAGACATAGAAGTCAAAGCACACATTGCAGATATCCACTTGCCCTGGGAACAAGAGAAATTTCAGAGTGAGCAGAGGTGAGCAACAATTGGAAGGACCCTAAGGAAGGATTGAGATGAGATCTTATGTTCCTGGCACCTTGACTTGCTTCTGAATTTTGACAGCTGTTGACGTGAAAAATGAAAAATAAATGAGAAAACCCACATAATTGCATTAAATTCAGAATAACTTAAAGACAAAACTGCTATCACCAAAATTTGCCAGTGCACTCTCTGATTCTGTCTCTACTAAGAGTGTATTTAGGAAAATCCTAAAAGGACTAGAAGTTAACATCTCTAATTATTTCTACTTTGCTGATCACATCACTCATTTCTAGTCCTCTCAGATATAACTATCACCCCTTAGCTTAATTCCTGGATTAGAGCCTCTCGCTCTTCCAAGCTGATTCTTTGAGTTATTCCACCAAATTTTGCAACAAGAAACATCTCATAGCAGGACCACAGTTAAGTCCATGGTCAGCTTAAATTCCAGCAATTTCTAGCACTTGAGTTACTCCTTACACCAGCTGCTTGCTGAAATAATTTATAAACATGAAGATTGAAGTTCTGTCCAATTCTTGGAAGAGGAATAGGGGAGGAAAGTAAATGATATTAGAATGGAAAGCAATGTCAGAAAACGATGGTGAAAGCCAACATTTTGAGAGGAAGTGAAATTTATAATGAAGTGAAAAATCAGTATGTTCTTGTAAAATGCCGTACAAATCTCCTTGAACAATTTGTTCTCTTAATTGTGAAGAACTTTGTGAGAGGAAATATGAAGACTTCTGAGCCTGTGAGCCTTGGAGGCTATATATTAGTCACACTGCTGAATCTTCTCTGCAACAGAAATACACTCCCTGCGATTTCTTGACTTTAAAACACTCAAATTTAGAACTTCCCACCCAAACCAAAAAGCATATGTGTGTGTGTGTGCATGTAAAATATATGTGGAGTAGATGGTGAGAGAAAATCATGTACATCAGGCTTTCCAGGTCATAAGACATTTTAAAAAAAACTTCTAAGGGTGTTACAGCCTTCAAAAAAGTAGGGAACTGAATTACAGCACCTTATCCACAGTGGGTGCTGTAACATTTCTTTGCCACTGTTAACATCAATTTCAGTTGAATGAATGTGAATCCTTTAAAACCTTGGTCTTGTTTAAGTTAAAATTCAATCGAAAAAATGATTGTACAGTGTGATACGAGAGTCTAATTTTAACTGTATTAATAGGTGCACCTGATAAGGAAAGGACTTGTTTTAGGAGAATAAAAGTCTCAAATCCTAAATTGAAGTACACTTAATACACTTAAGTACTAGGACAATGTGTTGTCCTAGTACTTAAAAAGCTTTCTTTACCCCGTTATTTATCCCCAAATATACTGAATAACTCATGCAACCTTTTTTAAAGGTTTTTTTTTTTTTAAATTGTTGGATTACTGTGCAATGAAATTAACCTGGTAAGAGGTCACATTTGCTTCTGGAAGAAATTACTTGTTAAACTGCTCTCTAATAGAACAGATCTATCACTTCATACTGTTGGGGATGGAAAGACGTACATATTGCTTATGTAGTGTGTTTCTGTCTTTTAAAAATGGACCTCTAAAATAACCCATGTACAGAGAAGACTGTTACATTTCTTAGTCAAATTCATTGGAACTAAGATTGCATAAGACTTGTGGATACCAAAAATATTTCTTTCTCTCCCTCCTTTTGTTGCTTATCTTCAACTTCTCCTATTTCCTGGAAAACTGAGTAGAATTTATAACAGAACAAGACAATCTTGTAGATGAAATGTTTATGCAAATGCAGAAATATTGAGAAAAGGTCCTCCAAAATTGCTTTGAACTTTCTGAAAATGTCAATCATCTTACTTTTAAAATTAGGTGAAAGCATTTAACTCAAGCACTGTAACTCAGGCTTGATAAGTTAAATTTTCTCTATTACTCCATAAGGAGATACACATATCTTAACAGCAACTAAGAATCCGAATGTATTGAAAATTGTTCAATTAAAAGGTAATACCATAAAGTAATAATGACTTGTAATCTGTGCAGACTCCTGGTGCCCCATGAAATGAGCAATAATCATGTATTTTTCACCTTCACATTAACTTATTTTCAGAAAAAATCCCTGCACATCCCCTAAAATCCCCTAAAAAATTATCTGCACATATTTTAGATGATACTACAACTGGTGTCAGTCAGTGTAGGAAGGTAGTTTACAGGTCTGTGGAAGTTTTCTTGGCATGCTGAGTCTCCTTGAAGTAAAAATTAGAACATGTGCTATTATAAAACCTGTATCTCTCCTTATATCCATGCTAAAAAGCCATGAACTCCTTCTTAAAAAATACTTGCTATGATTACCTTCCTCTTAGTGAAAGGAAGAATACAGCCTCTGAAGAAAACTCAATATATTCTTGCAAAGATTTGCAGATTTGATACCTCTTCCATCATGATAAATAATGTAGCCAATAGTGCAAAATTTCTTTCTTCTGGGCACCTCTCTTTGTCTATAACCTACAAGAATATGCTGACTACCAACCAGTTAGGTCACCTGACTTCAGTATTCTCATTCAACTTTTGATGCCAAAAGGGCAAACCAGTCCTTTTTATTATGGTTTACAATGGCTTTTTTTATTTATTTTTTTTAATTTTTTTTTACTTCAATAATCCCAGGTGTACATGAAAGTAAAATCAGTACTGTGGTGGTTTTGAGATTAGTTCATACTTCTTTCCTAGATAAGAGGTAGGTGTAATCTCCATTAAACACTATGCACAACTGAGTGCATTTCTGCTGAAGTTTCTGGTGGCAGCTTGAACCATATTCCTGAAAAGACTTTTCACTGGAGCTCTTATGAGGGCCACACGAGCACTCCAAAAGGATGGTGTTTTAGTAATAATGCAACTTCAATTAGTAGTATCAGAACAGTTAATTAAGGTATACAGGGTTGAGGAATCATATGAAGATCTGGGTATATCTGAGGGAACAAATCTACAGTCCAAATGTCAGGAAAAATTTGTAAGACTTCTTAAGCCAATCATGGCTCAGTGGTCTGAAATAATGAGTGACCGGTATTTCTTGTCACCTCTGGTCAAAATGGAAATCCTCATCATGCAGTAAGCTTTATGTCAGGTTAAAAACAATGGAGAACATTTTTTTTTTTTCCAATACGAATCTGAGACATTAAGTCTCAGTAATGCAACAAGTCAGGGGTAGTAAGCAGATTTGAACCCAAATTCTTAAAATCTCAGGAAGGAATTCAGACTCTGTATAAATTAGAATAGCTATGCAGAAGATAATAGTTACTTCAGCTTAAACCAAGAAAATTCAAGTCTGTTCTAATTCCTTATGTCCTTTTGTTCCATCTTTATTAATATTCCCCAGTGTTGTTACCTGAAAACCTCAGTATTTTGATTGGATGTATTTCTTTAAGTCAATACAGATCTAGCCATGTCTATGGAGCAGAATGTTACTCTGCCTTTTATGACAGTAAATAAACACAAGGCCAGTAATTCTTAGTTTAGGTGGTTTTTGGGGGGTGTTTATCTCACCTGGTCTTTGCTTTGCAGTTTTGGGATGCTATGCCTCCTAGTTACTGAGACTGTTTGTATTTTCAGTTGCACCAAATGTTTTCTTTCTTGCTTCCACATTATTTTCAGTACCTCCTTTAACTCTATTTCTAGTTGTTATCTCCTTTCACCTTGAAAGTCTTTCTCTCATTCTAGCATTCATTTTCCTAGCAATATTTACATTTTCTGATGCTTTGTTCTTTCACCTTCCCTCAAGGAATCTACAGCCTCCCTTGCCAACTTGTTCCTCTTTATGTGTTTGTAAGATCATTTATTATTTATTATTTTACCTTGTGCTTTATTTTTCATTCATTTTTATCACAGCATTCTTTATCCTTGTCATTTATTTATTTACTCCAAGCTTTTATGAAACCTCTTTGAAGCACTGGCTATTCTTGTTGTTGCTCTTTCATTTATTTTTTTCTCTCTGTTTATCTGGTTATCCACAGTGGTCACTTATTTATTGAAGTTTGTCAAGTTGCTTCTAAGGTATGCTTGTTATGACATATAAAATTCCATCTGTTTTTAGAAACTGCATATGCATTTGTATTTTACATGTATTGCATTTATTTCTTACAAAAACATATAAAACTAAGCAGAACCTCGACGTCACCACAATACATTAGGGATTCTACAAAGTAAAACTAATTTGAAAGCTCATGCAGTGACCTGGAGGATGTTTGATGCTATTACACAAATAGTAGCATGCTATTAGAACTGTCTAATATACCTGTGTTGTCTAAATACACGTTAGCTGTCTTTAATGTTTGCAGCCTAGCTGAAGGAGTGTTGTGGGTTTTTGGTGTAAGTGAAGGGAGAATGAATGAAAAGAATATATTTTTATTTTATTCTTCAAACAATTGACCAGTATTTTGAAGGATGATTTTTAACTGATAATTTAAAGTACTCTGTCTTTTACCCTCTCAAGGATCTGTCACAATCCTTGTTATTCTTAATTAATTTTTGCTTGGATTTGATTAGATGTTTTAAAATCTCACAGTGTTTATTTCAGCTTCTTATATTAATTTAGATTGAAAGTACTTTTAAGGTTTCCTACTGCATATCCAGTCTCTTCTGTGGGAAAGGTTTTTTTAAATTTGTTTCTTTCCCATAATATACAAATACTTTGGTCAAACTTTAATTAACCAAATTTAAATTTCCCCATAATACACACATTTTTGGTCAAAAACCCTGAGTAACTATGGAGATCAGCCTCACCTTCATCACTGGAAAGGTGATGGGGCAACTTATCCTCAGTGCAGTCTCTAGACATATCAAGGATAAGAGCATCATTAGGAGCAGTCACCATGGTTTGACCAAGAGGAAAGACACAACCAGGTGGCTAGATGATGGTAGAGCAGTAGATGGATTTTATCTTTATTTCAGCAAAGCATTTGACACCATCTCCCACAGCATCCTCACAGCTAAACTGAGGAAGAGTGGTCTGGATGATCGGGTAGTGAGGCTGATTGTGAACTGGCTGATGGGAAGAAGTCAGAGAGTTGTGGTCAGTGGGGCAGAGTCTAGTTGGAGACCTGTGTTTGGTGGAGTCCCTCAAGGGTTGGTACTGGGACCAGTACTGTTCCATATGTTCATCAGTGACCTAGATGAGGGAATGGAGTGCACTGTCAGCAAGTTTGCTGATGACACAAAGCTGGGAAGAGTGGCTGACCCACCAGAAGGCTGTGCTGCCATCCAGCGAGACCTGGACAGGCTGGAGAGTTGGGCAGGGACAAATTTAATGAAATACAACAAGAACGAGTGTAGAGTCTTGCATCTGGGCAAGAACAA